>NW_010184861.1:14949-41606 GCF_000695765.1 Mesitornis unicolor | reverse complement strand
CCGACTGAAATTGGTTGCATGCTTAAGCATTTTATGGACTGTCTGAGCTCGGACCCTAAAGAGCTGCTGAAATCTGACTGCAGAAAGGTCACAAGGCATAACCAGAAGCAAGGAAATGTCACCAAGTGGATGCATTTGTATTACGTCCTGCAGGGATTAGTTCTGAGGTTTTTAATCAATAAAAATGAGAACAAATCCATCAGCGACTGGTCCGTAGGTTGAACAGAAATAGGTATTTACACAATACCTCTGCTGTCTTACAGCTACCAAAGGGATGGCAGTGATGAAAATAACAATTATTAATGGATAATTTCAACCAGAGAGGGTTGCCAGACTCCACAGGGCGTTGATGAATGTCCAGGGTGTGCCAACGCCAGCACTGTAACCTGCACCACTGCTGCACCCGCCTCGTCTGGTCATCACTTGGCTTTTACTGCAACATGCAGATGCATGCCAAAGTTGGGAAGGCAGTGAAGAGTAAAAACCAGATTAATTACTGTGAAATAAATTGCACTTAAATACACTGTTGCATTTCTTTAAAGTTTTAGGCCAAATTTAACATTGTTATCCCTCCATTTACATGAGCTCAACAGCAGGGAAAGTGTTGGAATGCACAGAAACGCATAACAAGTATTTTTATTCTTAATTATTTATTAATTTCTTAATTACAAGTTTAATTATTACAGAATTATTTTCATTATACATCACACATCTGAGTCCTCTAGAGCACAGTTTTGCACTTACAGCTGCCTTTGTCATTCCCCGAAGTGAAACCATTCCCACGTCACCACAACAGTTTTCAGGATCACTTCAGGGCTGCTGGAATTACACAGTAAAAACATTTATTTAGGAAATTTAGTGACTCTCTCATTTACCATTCCCTCACAGTGACACAGTAACCTGGAGTTCAAAACTGAGTATCTGAATGAAAAAAAGATAAACACAAAGAGGAGAAAGATCCTGAGGGCAGCTTGGCAGCTCTCACCTATCAATAAAATGCTAAATTACTGAATGGTGGTGCAGGAGCAAGAAGGCAGACGGAGAGTGACCCAAATTAATCACTTCTTTTAATCCAGACTTCTTCCTGCTGCTGGAGAGGGGCTGCACCTCACAAAGCCAGGAAAAGGAAGCTCTATATCCCAGGAAAGTAATAAATTTGGGTAGAAAAATGAGGATTTATCAGTTTGTCACACTCATAGCAGAGTTATTATGCATGAGCCCACACCACCATCACCCGTGGGCTCAGTGATGCTCAGGAGCTGCTCCATAAGTGGTGCAGAAACCCTGTCCTGCCCAGGAGGCCTCTGCACCTTCATAAAAAAACCAATATATATTCTGCACCATGTGCATTGAAACTCCCTTTATCACTCACATCCACAATACTCCTTCAAATTCATCTTCAGGAGCTCTACCAAATTGCTGTTTGCTGCTCAGCTGATGTTCGTTTGCAATTAACAGCATTTGGGTTTTCCGTGTTGCAAGATTTAAGTTAAAGCAGTTGCAACATTCCCAGGAATTACAACCCAACTGTGTGCACTGAAATTAATGAATAGTGTTTGGAGCACTTTGCAAAAGGGGGACTAAATTATTTCTTATGTATACATCTGTGCAAATGAAGAAATAAAAGAGCCAGATGAAGCAAGTCCCTGAGCTCTCAGATGAAAAGACAAGGTAAAAGGTGACAGAATCTGTAGTAACTGCCTGGGAACACAGCCCTAGCAAATATCACATGGTTTGAAATCGATCTCTTTTATTGATGACAAACACATGGTAACTCAAATCAGCTGCCATTTGCCTTAGGGCAATCACACACACTCTATAGAAACACCAGTTAAATGCCCTTGGTGTAGTCTGTGCCTTTGGAGCTGGATGCAGATCAGTTTGCTGATCAGATTGGGAGATGAAATGATGAGTGGATAGAGCTGCTGGTCGGAGCCTGGGGTGTTACATCATTCCCACCAAACCTGAGGGCTTTTCTCTGTGTGTTGGAAGTGCAGGTACTGCTGTGCTTCTATGTCCTGCAAGGCAATCTGGGGAGAAGGAAGGGCCTGGAAATGAGGAAGAAAGCTCCGGGTTTATGAGAAATTATCTAGAATCTGGTTGTGACTACCCATGTATCTGTTTTGTAAATGAATACTTGCAGTTTAAGTCAGGTATGATGAGGCCTTCAGTTGGCTGTAGAAGTATGATACTGATGGTTCTGACATGTCTATTTTTGGACCCAAAGCTGATTTTTCTTTAAGTTCTCTCATATCCCAGTTTTAGTTGTGCAGTGAAATACTACGCTCTCCATCAGATAGCAGTTTGCTCTGAGCAGGCACACTTTTTAGAACTCACTTTTTCCTCCTCTGAGAAAGGAGAGCAAAGCAGCCCCACCGAATGGCAGCCGAGGGCTTGGGGGGAGCTGGAGATAGCTGCGAGGCATCATCTGTTCGCTGGCAATGCCGCCACAAAAAAGCACACGGGGAAAACCAACTCTTCAGTCATATTTCCTAATCTGGAGGGACAGGTGGGTGTGGAAAGCAATGACAGTCTGTAATAGCTTTGCTTAGCCATCTGGTAGGGGTTTTATTTGTGCTGTAAAATATAGTGAGTTTAATACTGAGTTTGGAATAAAACCCCGTGCTGTCTGAAAATTCAGTCAGGAAAATTGGCTTCCAGGAGGAGAGAGAATTTCTTTTATCCCCAATGCATTGGTAGGCAAGGAGATATTCTCTGTGTGTGTACATATATGTATTTACATGCACAAATGTACACACATATGTGTATATATATATAATTCTTTAGAACATGAACAAATATCTCAAGAGTATGTTTATTAGTAGTGTTGGGTTCTAGTGGGTTAGAGCCAGTCACGGGATAATAGGAAATTTTTGAAATGTAACCTTTTTACACACCAAATAAATTAAAAGATGTATGCGTAGGAACTGAAACACTATCTTTAATCAACAGCTTTAAAAGAACACTGCAGAATCAAATATTCAAAGTCTAGAAATGGGTAGGTAGCTCGAGCCTACCTGTGTGGAGTTTCTCAGCCAGACCGTTTGGTCTCGGTGCCACTTTCAACATGGGTTTACTTTGAAGGCTGAGCTGCAGAAGGGCTCATCCTTTCAGCACTGCTTATCCATTCACATCTCCATTCACCTGCAGCATTATTATCCCAAAGCCAGAATTAAGCCATTTGAGGAGTCTTCATGGAGTTGCTTTCATTTGGAAGTAAAATATCCAGCATATTATGACCCTACAGTGTTAAACAACAGCCCAAAGCTTGCCAGCTCTCTTATCGTATTTCGTGATGCAAGCTTTGAGCTAGGGTTGAAAAACAATTTCCAGTGTATCAGAGCTAGGATAGATCAGTGAGAAATTTAATCGCTCCAGTCAGTGCAGTCTTAACGTGATTTGTATTCCCCAGGAGGTGTTGGGTCAAGCATGGTCACGGGGGTGAGCACACCCCAGAGTGGGGTTGGATCACTCTACTCTGGAGCGACTCCTCAGAAACTGGTACACCCCAATCAGCAGAAGTTCCTGTGTAAGACTGAAAGTGAAGTAGCTGAATGAAGGGGTTTGGGGTTTTTTGGTGTGGCTTGGTGTTGTTTGTTTGTTTGTTTGGTTTTTAAACCTATATATATCAGGTGCCAGGTGAGTTCTGTTCCCAGTGCTGAGGTCTTTAATGATTCTTTAGATTGTTGAGTGTTGTATTCAGAGTGGGATATAGGTTTCAGAATGCAGAAGAAGGTCTCCCACTTTAGACATGGTTATACTTGTAACCAGCTGTTCCAGTTACTGCCCAATGCTGTGTGACTGCTGACTGTGGTCAGTCCAATCCCATATGTTGGCCTAATGAAGAGGAAAAAGTGGTGTCAGGGGCCAGCCACAAGTGAGGCAGCAAATGGTTGGGTTTCAAAGAAATAATCAACAGTTGATAGTTTGGGTTTCCTTTGTTTAGTTTTAATTTTTTTTAAAGTAACACTCATTCCAGGCTTATGAGTAGTTACGCATTAAGTGATGTAGGATCTCTGTGCTAATGATGGCTGTTACGGGGAAGTAATTGCCCTATCAGAGATAGGAAAGGGTGAGGAGAGGACAGCTTTACTGTAACATTTAAACACTGGCTGGTTTACAGACATCCTTGTGTCGCGAGGATGGAGCCAGGCTCTTCTCAGTGACAAACAATGATAAGACAAGGGGTAACGGACACAAGCTGGAACACAGGCGGTTCCACTTCAATTTGAGAAGAAACTTCTTCTCAGTGAGGGTGACAGAGCACTGGCCCAGGCTGCCCAGAGAGGTTGTGGAGTCTCCTTCTCTGCAGACATTCAAAACCTGCCTGGACACCTTCCTGTGCAACCTCATCTAGGTGTTCCTGCTCCGGCAGGGGGATTGGACTGGATGATCTTTTGAGGTCCCTTCTAATCCCTAACGTTCTGTGATTCTGTGAGATGTTATCATGTTAATCTTCTGGAGGTCGATAACCACAAACCAGAGTGCTGCCAGGATTCAGCAACATCTAGAGGATGTGCTTTGGTTTTGGTGGTTGTGACTTAATTATCTGCTCTTACTAATGCAAACAGTCTTGCCATCTGATTTTGTAACAGTTGCCTAAAAGCATGGAGAGCTGCTGGCAGATTTCTTGTCATAGGAACTACTCTATCTTTACCAAAGCCTGTAGCTTTAATAGCAGAACTTTGAGAATATTCTATACTGGGTTCGTCTTAACTGCAGAATTTGTCTTATAATTGCAGGCAGTACTAAAGGTGTTTTCACTTTTATGGTGTTCAAGTTGGAAGCTTAAGGATAGCTTTTGCTTCCAAAAAGTTTTCATTTTCCCAATACAAGTGATAGAAAATGAATTATAAAATTGTAAATTAAAATTCTTCTGTCTTGGAAGGAAGATGCTGTATATAGTAGATTTTAGCCACATGGATATGTCTTAATCTAGAAGCTTGAGCAAAACCTCTCCTGTAGCAGTTACATAGCACATCCACAAAGATTAAGCAAAAATGAAACATCCTAAAGATTAAGATGAGTGTTTATGTTTCTTAGCTATTTAGTATTTACAATACTGTGAATAAACATTGCTAAGCTAGCCTCTAACTATAGAAATTTTATTATTTGAGAGAACTTATCCTCAAATGAAGAACAGCCATACCACACTTTCCACATACACTGCAGTGTGTTTTATTGTAATGGCTGAACTAAAATAGGAACTTAAGCTCAAAAAGAATCCTGGATGGTGACTTAGCATTGGTTTGAGGTACTGACTGCCTCAAGAAATAAAAGTACTCATGTTAAGCAACTTACTATAGTTGATTTCATCCTTAAACCTTTTCCCAGTCCTTAAGAAATGAGACAGAATTGAACACTCAAATGTAATTTCTACTTTTCAGGTACTTACTTTTCTGATTTTAAACACACTGATTTCAAATTACAGCTTTAAACTATTCAAAACGTTTGCTACATAAAAATCTTTTAAAACCATTGAAATGTAAAATGTATCAATGCAAAAAAAAAAAACGGGAGAAGAGGAGGATAAAAAAAATTGATGTCTATAGAAGCTTCCCTACTCTGATTACTTGGATGGTTCCTCTGCATAATTGATCCCCTAAGAATTCAGCAGAAGGAGTAAAAGTCAAGCTTTAAACGCTGATTACAAATTCCTGCACAAGTGTGTCTGTCTGTTTCGCCAGTTCAAAGATAACTGTTCTCCAGAAGGCTCTTGGGCCAACATTACCCACCAGACTGACCAAACTGGTCACCACACACCCCTCTGGCAGCAGGGATCAGCCTGTCCATTCCTGTTGGAAGCAGAGCCGCAGCCAGATTCATCGTTGACCCAGCTCTCGGGGACACCTGCTCAAGGATCCAAAGTCAATGTTCATTTAGCCTGCAAGAAGTACCCATAGTGCTCAATTCAGAGGTCTCATATCTCATTGTAATTATTTTGCCAATATATTTTCTCAGGATATATGGAGATTTTAAGCCAAGTTTTGTCAGTGAGTGCTAGAAACTCAGGCAACATTTTGTTTCCAGTTGTAATATTTTGAAAGCATCCTGTACTAAGTTTTCTTTATTCAGATGTAAAGGGACAGCAAAAAAAGCCTCTGTTTGATCCGCTTTGAATAAAATCCAGCAAGTGACCTCTCTAAGTGCAAAAAAAACACCAAACCATTATGAATTCAATACTTATAGAAAAGCAATTCTCAATGCATTCTGACCACAATGAGAACCCAAGGTGCTTAACATGAAAGACTATTTTCTGAGATCTTTTTTTAATCATTTGAAATATGAATGCTGATGTTAGTCCTTATTTTTTTATTCTAGTAATACAGAACTGTACTAGAACAGTATAATAAATGAGCTTTTTGCTTATTAACACTGTAAGAACAGAAGAGATTAAATTAAAAAAACACATCAAAATAATCAGCTTTCTAAGTTGTGATGCTTATGGCATAGGACCTAATAAACTCAACTTTAGAGTGTCTTGTTATTGTTAGACTATATAGAGAAATTTTGATTTCATGCTTTCATTTCACAATCTACTGTTTCCCCGTTACAGGTTTGGTTTATTCTGAATTCTCACTGCATTTCATTTCTTTTTAAAAACATCATCTTATATACTCAACTGAAATGCCTTTATATCTACATGCTGGGAACATCCGTATTTCAGCTCTCTTTGATGATCTTCTCTATATTTAATTCGATTGCTTTTCATATTCGATGCGCTAATTGGCTTTTCACAGCCTGACGTTTCAACTCTGCATGATAGATCTTATTGCATTAAAGCCATTTTTACCCTTGTTTCCTCTCCTACTCTCGAGCTTAGCATTTTTCCTTTTTATTAGTTTTGTGCCATCCTTTTCCCTGTCAGCAATGTGTACTCACATAGATCAAAACTGCTTCAAATTAACATCTCGCCCAACTCTTTTCCTACTTTATGAAAGCTGATTTAAGGACTAATTGGCCAAGAAGCCTTTTAGATTATTTAAGTTTGCTGTGTAGGCTCCTCTGCAGCTGTGTAGATTTACGGCACCTCTCATCCTGGCACTCAGACCAAAGCTGTGGGCTAAAATCTGGAGTTTGGGCAGTAAATGGGGAGTCATCCATCACTTACCTTGTGACCGTCATTAGTGCTTGCTCACATACATCATTTGTTAAGAGAGAAATGGTTTGCATCAGAAATAAGTCAACTGCTGAACTACAAGAAGGTTACCCAAAGTTTTAGACATGATGCTCTCAGTCAGGGACAGCTTTTGTCCCTTTAATGCTGTTAACTTTGCAGCTTGTTCATTTGGGCTACTGAGATCTTTGAACCTTCTCTGCACAAGAGCAAACCCCTTTTCTGGCTATTTGCTAGCAGTAATTTATTAAACACTTTCTCCTTGCTCATATTTACTAAGCAAATTCTTCTGCAGCCCAAAGAAAGCATTTCATGGGAGGTAACTGCTGCAAAAAGAGCAAGGAAGCACTCATGGTGCATGTGTTGTAATTGTCTATCCTCTTAGAGGTGGAGGCATTTATGTTTCATGCAGTATTTACTTCTTCAGTGTAGTCTCTTACCATCCTTTTACTCTTAAACTGCTTATTTCTTAAAAATGTTTTTCAAAGCATGTGTTATGAAAGCAATATCTCTTTTCAGAAAACCCTTCTCACCGATGTTTCTCTGAGCCCCACATGGATGATTCCCACTTGGCACATGAGGCATAGGGCAGGTAAAAAAGTGTGTATTTGTCAAATGATACTTTCCTGGGATAGTTAGTTGCAATCTTAATTTTAAAATTGCTACAAGTTGATGGTTATTGATGGCGTAAGTCATGGAAAGCACTTGCCACCCATTCAGCAGGGACACTTGACTTCTTGTGTGCTCCTGGACACAACCTAAGGGACAGATTGACCATGAGGATCCTCATGGAAAAAGGCACTCACACCATGGCCCTGAAGGACTGTGCCATGCAGACAGAATGCCTAAACCTCTAGATTTAGGGTGTCCAGTGGCCAAACATTTGTAGAAGGAGTCTTTAGGTCTCCAGCAATTGGTCAATGTTTAAAGGTCACAATCAGTTTTTGTACCTGTGACTGCTCTTAGGGGAAGAGCGGGACTGACACTAAGAAAAATCAGGATTTTACCTGAAATGTTAACACAGTTTCTGTGTTCTTAAATCTTTAACCTTCACCTAAGAAGCTGATAAATGTATATTTTTACAAATTATTTGTTCCAAATAAAATAGCCTACTTATATGACGTTGACTTGCACAGATTACTCAGAGTAATCCAGTGCATCTCTTTTGCACTTCACATCTAGTGCCTTATTTGTTTGAAATAAAAGCTGTAAAAAACCCAAAACAACTAAAACCCACACCCTAAAAAATTTAGTCCATCAGCCCCCATGGGAGAGAAGGCAGCCAATGTTAGCACTGTAAGCCTCCTCCACTGGCAGTTCCTCACTGAGTGGTGGTTGTACCAAAATAAAACACTCTACATGATAGGGGAAAAAAGCATTGCATGTGTGAAATATATTTATTGACATAAGGAAGGCAGATCAAGAAAGGGTATTGACAGGGAGCAGAGTAGGAAATACTAAACGAGTTGGATATCATCATCCCATGAGCCAGGTCTCTTACTGAAAATGTTTTCTGGTCTACATACAGGGTACCAGAAGTTCAACTTTCAGATAAGAGCAAGGCCTTTTTATACATAGGCAACTTGTTAATAATTTCCAGTGATTAACAGGACAATTACCATAGATATTTATTGCATTTTGTTTTGGTCTCACTGATTCTAAAACTAGACTCCAGCAGTGGGATGGGGCAATATCGCCCCGGTGAACAGCTCAGAAGTTTCTTTGCACAGGAGTCGCACCCAAGGTGCAGAGGAAGAGTTTAAACAGGCTTTGGAGTCTTATCCACGAGAAAAATCTTATCTGGATGAGACATGAAAGCATGGATATTTCCACAGACACAGTCAGAAACAGCTTACTTTAGCTAGAAATAAGATTCTCACTTTTTTCCCCTCTAAAATCATACATAATTTCTAACCAAGTGCTTAATAGTCTAACACTGGTTTTGTTTCTTCTTTATTTTCAACCAACATCCAAAAAGCAATCAGGATAGACTTTTATGAAATAACATCTGAAAACATAATGAGGAACAAATTCAGTAAAGCAAAGGCTCACACTTTCTGTTTCTGAAGGAAAATTGAAGGAAAGAAAGAAAAATAGAAAAAGGAAAGCAGAAAAGGTTTATCAGTATTGCCTTAAGAGGCTAGAAAAGCCTTAAGAGTCAGTAAATTACAAGAACCAGACCACATTTGTCCAAGCCTTTTATCAGAATTAAGGCCGATATCTACTAAGGAAAATTTCAGGACACAAGTTCAGGGAAGACAAATAAGATTTCAGAAAACTGAAATAAACAGTTTCATTCACTCCCAAAGGAATGTCAGAATATTAAATCTTAACAAGCTGTGATCTGTTTCCTCACTTTTTAAAGTTGTTCCAACATTTGCTGATGGCTGACAGCAAAGTAGGGACTCATTAGAGATTGTGGAGGGGAGAGGAAAGTGGAAAAGGAAACCCACTTGTACCTAGACTCACTTGTACCTAGATCAATGTTCCTTACTTGGCAATTTAGAGAAGATAATTTTGACACAATATGGCCATGAAATCAGTTTAATATGGCACTATTAATCAGTTTAATACGGCACTATGGCAAAATGATCTACATGTTCATAAAATGAGACTGGTGAAAGTGAAAAAGAAGTTCAAAATCTTATAGTTAAAGTGGAGTACATTTAATCTCTCAATATAAATGTTTATTTCAGCTCAATGTGTTACTCTGTTTTTATGGCACACTAAAACTGTTTCAGATACAAGCAAAAGAGCCTGGATTTTATATGGGAAGACTTGGCAGTCTGTATCTATTTCCTTATAAAACACTTTGTTAAATGCTTGTGATGAATTAATTAGAAAGTACAACAGAAAAATGCAAATCTTTGCTGTAATAGTCTTATTAGATAGACTTATACTACAAGATACAGTATCAGGATTAGTGACTAAGTGGCCAATTCAATTGTAAGCTGATTGGAAAAAAATAAGGCAACTGGACCCTAAGTCATCTAAATAAGGAACGTGATTAATTGAAATGGAAAAACTGAAGAATGTTGGGCAGTGACATGTGAGGTGAATAGTGTGAATATCCATATCGTGTCTCTGGAAAGGTTAATTCATGTGCTGGGGACTGGAACAGCAGAACCAGGCCCTGGATGAGACATCTGTCCTTCTTCCATGCTGATGCTGTTTCGGTACCAACTTGCAAGTTTTGTTCTCATTTGTAGTTTGGAAGATAAAAATAGATAAGAGAAAGAAAAACGATTTTGCAAACCAGGGAGGATTGATTTTACACCTCATTTGAAAATCTTGGAAGCCTGCATAAAAAGAATAAAAAACATGTTGTTGCTGTTGTTGTTCTCTGAAATGTCTTTCTCACAGAATCATTAAAGTTGGAAGAGACCTCTAAGATCACCAAGTCCAAACATCAACCCAACCCCACCATGGCCACTAAACCATGTCCTGAAGTGCCACATCCACTCGGTTCTTGAACACCTCCAGGGATGGGGACTCCACCACTTCCCTGGGCAGCCCCTTCCAGTGCTTGACCGCTCTTTCAGTAAAGAAATTTCTCCTAATATCCAATCTAAATGTCCCCTGGAGCAACTTGAAGCAATTTACTCTCATCCTGTCACTCGTTACATGGAAGAAGAGACCAACACCACCTCTACCCCCTCCTTTCGGGTAGTTGTAGAGAGTGATTCTCACGTGCCATCACACCTCTACCACCATGCGAAGTCCACTGCCCCCAGCTCTCTGCATGGACCTTCCTCCCCTGAACCTGCACTCACCTCTGCTCCCCAGTTCCTTCCTGACCCCCTCCCCAGGGTCCTATTCCAGTCACTCCAGTTGGTTGCACGTGCTGGTGACCAACACGCCTTGGAAAATACTATTATTCTAGCAGCCACTCCTGAAAACAGGGTTTGCAGAGGAGGGAGAGGTCAGTGGAAACCACTCGTGCTTCCCTTTCATGTTATCTGTGTGAGCAAGACCAGTACTGCTCCAGTTGTACACCAGTACATCCAATAGGCTGCACAACTGAGCATCACCAGTGGAGCTGTGACTGGTTCCAGATGGTGCAGGCTCCATCCTGCTGTTTCAGCGGGGCTAATGGGATTAAAGAGCAAAAAAACTTTCCCCACCGAAGTAAACAGAAGTGACAGGCTGAATAATACAGAGCTTTTAAGGTTACATTTTAGATGGTTCAACTGACAGAAATTTTACCCTGTTTGTCTCAAGTCAGAATCTTTTCCACTTAAATTAAAATAACTGCTGATTTAAGCAATCAAGGCAAAAGCTGAAGTAAGTTACATGGTCTTATAAGGTAATCACTTAAAAATATCTAACATAAATGTAACTGCTTGCTTAAAATAGACAAAATGTAATCTATTCAGAAAAAAAAGCCTTTTGATATAGCCATCAGTATGCAAGTACAAAGCAAGCTGTCCTTTCCACAGCAACTTCCATTCATTCAAATGCAATACAAGATATGAAACACTTTTAGGAATGTTTTTTTCACTACATTTATTAGGTTTACCTTTATGTATTCAAGACACTGCTGCACAGAATTGTTATTGCAGATCCCTGGAAACCTTTACACCTTGCAATCTTTGATGCTTTATCCAATCCTGAAAGCAAAATGATCTGAATGACAAATCGAAGCACCTAATTCCGATTGGGAAATTGGTCTTTAATACTGACCAACGTGGACCGTGCCATAGCCAAGAAATCACTCTACTCAACATATCTCTCTCTGAAAATTTAGTTTTACAAAGCATGTCAAGGAAATGTCTGTGTGCCGAATATATCCTCAAAAAATTGAAACAAAAACTGTGCACATAAATGATCTGAATTTTCTTTTCAGTAACCAGAAAAAAAAAGTCATTGCGTAAAGATGAATTCTAGAAAAAGCCCTTGGATTCCTTACTCACATACATGTGAATAGGCCCCAATGTTACAGGATTACAGTGATAATTTGCTTTGTACGGCTTTCAAACTCATATGCATCAAGAGTTCTTACAAACTTTCTGGATGGCATGACTGGTGGGTTTGTTTTTTTTAAAAAAATGTGTTATTCTAATGAACTTTGTACAAAAAAATTATTATAGAAAAGTTATTTCTAAACAAGGCAAAAATTGTAAAGCTATTTCAGTGAAAAGTTTGCCTGAAAAAGTCATTTTCTCTTCTGAGAAGTACAAAATGGGACCACTTTGACTCTGTGAAACAAAAAAGGCAAAGCCTACTGTAAGACTCCATCTTTATTTTTTTTCTTTTGTAACTCTAGAAGTGCTTTAAAAGTTATAATGAACCTTGCAACTCTGAACAATTTCCCCCATATGTCGCTTGCTCCAGGACAGGCTCTGACCTCCCTCCTGCCTGGGCGAGCTGGAGCCTTCAGTGAAATTGTTTCTAATGTTTTCAATTCCCAGTGACTGACGCTTGGCAAGGCCAACAGCTGATAGCACGACAAAAGAAACCGAAACCCAAATACCACCTTTGTTGTAAAGTTTCATTCAAGAAAGGTCTGTGCCATTTTATGCCTGCTTCATTTTTTAACAGCCCCGTGTATGTAGATGTCAAAATCAAATTAATGTGCCGATGTTAATCCCTTTGAAACTGCTTTTCCAACGATGATGCTATTCTTTCCCTTCTCTTTTATGTAGGAAATGGGTGCTTTAAAAGGCAATGATGTGTGTTAGCAACAACTTTGTGAATACTTATTACTTTGAGCAATAGTTGCTCCTATTTATTGGTAAAAATAGAGAATTAGAATTTCATGAAGTTATCGCTGCCGCAGTCACCCTTGCCTTCGTGGCATTGGAGTCTGGCAGTTTCTTTCCCAGTCTAAAGCCAGTATTTCTGAGAGGCAGCACAAACGGTATAGCAAATTTAATGAAATTAATTTAAACACATGGGATCAATAAATATAAGGGACAAGACATTTGACATAAGAACTTTTAATCTAGAAAACAAAAGCCAAATCACAGTAATACAAAAAATAAGCATTCTCAAAGACAGAAGACGTTCCCCATTCAAACTTAGCTTGTGTGGCAGACTTGCTGGCAAGGTGAAAGCTGGAAATCAGCAATCAGCCCTGATTCCCAGCAGCTGATATAAAAACCTTTTAGGTCACCAGGGAGGTACTTGCTTGCCTGGAAAGAGCAGGAAGGTCTGAATTGCTTGGTTTGAAAGAGGTGAGTGTTGCTCTTACTTGTTGATATTTTCAGTTATATGGAAATATGATAATTTCTGAAGCATTACTTGCAAGTTGGTGTGGCATTTGATGCTTTGTTGGGTTGTTTGTTGTGTTTGTTTGGCTGCTGTTGGCCAGTCTGAGGGAAAGGCTGACTGTGGTTTGGTGGAGTACCCAGGGAGCAGGCTGTGTATCTCTGACTTGGCTTAAAACTCTGTGAAACTAATTGTATGTAAGTATTTTATGATTAAGTTTGTCTTAGGAAAGACAGAACAACTCTACAGTTACAAACATTTGGCCCTTTCCTGAGGGCAAGGATGGGTGGGGAGGGATCTTCAGTTAAAGTGCAGGTGTAGTTAAATCCTCTCTGCATTTGCTCTGCCATATTATCTGCTGTCTCCTTGTCTTTCTTTCAGCCTGTGAACTAGGCTGTTTTAGAAAGTGTGGGCTCCCCCCTAGCTTACCTTTGCGAAGGTTGTGAGAAGTAATAAATCCAATAAAAATTGAGGTAAAATCCTAATTTTCTATTTGTGGCCAGGGTAATAAACCAGGCAAAGGGACTGGTTCCCAGTTCAGCCCCCTGTCTGGAATGGCACTGCATGCCTCCACTGCCTGACATTACAGCTAAGGTAGGAGTTGTGGAGGGAGTTGCTTTGTAAGGGAGGGCTGATGGCTTTATAACAAACATGTAATCACTGCATCGGCTCTCTTAGCCCTTTCCTTTATTGCCATTTGCTCTATTAATTTATGCTGTGCTGTCCTTAGGGCATGGACCTGAGTTCCCACCTCTGTGTGAAGTACCTGGGTGTGCTCAGGACTGTCCCTCTGTGCTGTGGAGGAGGGCGCAGGTGGCCCTGGATGGGCTCCTGCAATGGACTGATGGATTCCACTTGTTCTGGTTTAAAGGAATGAGTTTGAAGTTTTCTAACTTTTCTGTTACAAGTCCAGACGCGCTCGCTGGCTGCCAGCTGCTCTGCCTTTCCACCTGAGTTACAAGTTGGCAGTTAAAGCCTTAGATGTTTGGTGAGTAATGCAGCCTATGAGAAATATTACCTGCTTCCCCAGGGTTGATGGGGCTTGAAAGGAAACATTTATCAGACCTGTTCCTTGTTTTTTATCCTTCCCTTGGTCTTCCTTATGCATTGCATTAAAAAAAAAAAAGTGGCAGGAGATGGAAGGGTGATGAATTTCTTTAATTGTGAGGCTCTCTAATAGACTCCCTGGGGGCCCATTACACACCAGGGATGCTGTTCAGCAAATCTCCTCCTGGGCTCTGATAGCCAGTGCTTTCTCTTACAGTGAGGCCTTTCATCTTAAGCTCTGCTAGTGCTTTGCAAACATCCATTACATCTCACAACACTCAAATGAACGTAATTACTGTCTCTTATCCAATTAGAACTTGTGTAAAGGGGAAGTATGGCACAGAAGTAAGGGCCAGATGCTGTTGTCACACAGATGTGTGGTACTGGGACTACATGGTCCCTCCTGTCCCAACAAGAAACCACCTCTTCCCCCACAGAGCACCTAACTCTTACCAGTTTATAAAGCATATCTGCCACACGGTTGATAAGGGAAATTTCATTCTGGGGCCTTTGCCATGTCTTGCAAAAAACCACTGGGTTTTAATGAGCTATTAGACATGCTTAGACTGGACTTCATGAGTTAGTGGGCTTGTGGTTCAATGTGCAGCGCTCAGCCCAGTGCATCTTTCCATAGTACTTGGCACTGGTGAGCAAAGAGAAAATGCAGATGCTATATGCATGTAATGCATAAAAATAACTATAAAAATATTATAAATTTATGGTGGTAAGGGGAGACAAGAGGGATGTAATACACCTGGCTTGCAGTTGGGTTCCCTTTTGTCAAAGCTTTTGAATAGCCCTTTGCTTTGTGTTTTCCATTTGGTGCTGCTGGATGTGGCTGGTTAAGAGGCACGGAGGAGGTTGTTCTCCAGACATTCACGTCCAAAGAGCAGGCAGATCAATAGCAATCTCCACCGCACGGCTGCTGTTTCAAAGGCTCGTGAGTGTGTGTTTGGTGGTGGTTGTGCCCACAATAGAGATCAAAGCGAGCGTAACGATGCTGTAGCTCCTGGCATGCTGCAGCAGAGATACAGAGGGTGAATGAGACAGCAGGCTGGGAAAGATGAAAATGAGAATGAATAAGCTCTGGTATTTGCCGTAATGAGTTAATTAAGGATGAAAAAAGAACAGAAGAAAAAGGATCTCTACTTCTGATGAAACTGGTTTGCTACATTGCAAACAGTGTTGTTGGGGTATGTATTG
This sequence comes from Mesitornis unicolor, assembly GCF_000695765.1. Classification (NCBI taxonomy): domain Eukaryota; kingdom Metazoa; phylum Chordata; class Aves; order Mesitornithiformes; family Mesitornithidae; genus Mesitornis; species Mesitornis unicolor. The sequence continues at coordinate 26,029 of NW_010184861.1, read as the reverse complement.
TCTGTTGCTCAGTGTTATCATCTTATTTACTGTGGAAGAGGAGCGGGTTTGAGGGCTATATGTCAGCAATTGGGAAGGAAGGATCCTGTGGTCTGTAGTAGGGGCTTCAGCATAAACTGGCTGTACACTTACACCAAAGAGTGCTGCAACCCAATGCTACTTGGTTTGGTATGACTGGAATAGTACTTATGGCATTTTTTAACTATTTTTTTGCATCTATTACACTGTTTCATCTGAAGAATTGTTTTTATCTCTGCTTACCTTTCTTTAGCTTTGTCTAAAAAAACAAACAAAAAAAACCGAACCAAAAACCACCAAAAAACCAAAACCCAAAATAAAAAAACCAAGCAAAAACTCCACTAAAAAACCAAAGCAAACACAAAACAGCAGCTGAAACTTCTGAATCCTAAACTTCTCATAAGTTCATGGTGAAGTGTAGTTGCCCTGTAATTACAATGCTTAAGTGTCTGTGACTCTACTGTTGTGTGATTGTATCTCTACAAAGTAAAGTACTTTAATATAACTTACCTGATTGGCTGATCACAAGGAGATGAAATCTCTGTTAAAAAGTCTCTCTGTTAAAACACGCTGGCAATTTCATGATCGTAAATACAGCAGTTAAATTCTAAGAAACTTTATTGGGTTACAAAGGTGGTAACAGAGGGAGAAGGAAATGGAGAGGAACAGATGAGGACAGCAGATGAGTTTTTAAAAGCATAGGCAGTGAGTAACATGGAGAGCTTTGATAAGTCTGTTTGAAACACTGCAAGGAAATGGGTGCTATTTAGCAGAGTGTAGGCACCAAGATAAGGATAGCAGAAGAAAACCAGAAAAGTTAGAGTCCGTATTGTTGCTGCCAGATTGTTAAATCGATGCTCTGAGATTCTTTTGGAGAACTTTACACTTGTAACTTTCAGCAGTTAACTACAGCAAGGCGCTGAGGAAAACCTCCAGAACTAAATGATTTTAGCCAGAGTTGGCCTGAAACAAAGTTTTGAAAAGCTACAGAATGTATGCAAACAGTGATGGGCTTTACTATTTTTTCTACTTTTTTTATATGAATACAAAGATGGTAGTTTTATCATTTGATGGACTGCATGTGTTTTTGGTTATAGTGAATCTAAGACTAAAACTTATTTCCTCAGGGCTGCCTTTGAAAGTCTGTGTTGTGCCTTGTTTCTGATTCAGCACGCAGTAACTCTGCTGCCCAGTAACACCACAGTGCAAAAACAGGTCCTGAACGCTTCTTCAGAGAATCCTTTATAGCATTTTTCCTACTTAAGACTATTTTTAAGTAGAGTTCAGTGCTTAAGACCAATCAAAAGGGATCCATCTATAGCTTTTTTTCCTGTGTGTTCTTGACTGATAGCTGTCCTTTTTTTGTCATATTAAATATGTCGTACCAAGTTCTTTGAACTGCTACTCTACCATGAAATACTTGTCTTGATTACAATAAGCACAAAAGATGTACTCCAGTCTGCAGATTGGGTATTTTTGGAACTTTGGATGCCCTCTGTGGCAGCAGGTCCGTTTGTGTTGCTGGCATTGATTACACATGAAGTAGCTGATGGACTCTCTGGACTCCCTCTGGCAATTTTATGCTGCAGAAGACTTGCATTGATCATAGGCTAATAAAGTTAGGGCGGTGGCATCGACTCTTTAATTTCATACATTTCACTGTATTTGCTTTTTAATTTTAGAAGTATGTGTTTTTGCCATTGTTATAAATTCTTTCTTTTGTTTTAAGAAGACTCTGGTTATGAAAAACCAACTTCGAAGGAATAAATTCCCTCGTCTCCTTGGACTGTGATATTTTCTATTTCAAGCGTTAGCATTTCTCCTTGGTAAGACAGAAGTCACGCAGAGGTTTAATCTTGTTACTTCTGGAGTTATTGGAAGTATTGCCTCAGATTCAGCTCTCCAGGAGACTGTGGCTTTTAGGGATGTTCTTTAGATTGTATTCTGGTCACGTAGAAATATTTGAATAGTGAGCCGTACCTTTTTTTTCTTTCCCAGACACCTTGTGTGATATACAGAGTCCACTGAATTGATGTGTATTTAGGCATATTTCATAGTGTTAAATTCAAATAAAATACTAGCCTAGCTAGTATTTAGATCTTGGTGTATTACATCAAAAAGGCCCATAAAAAAGACTTAAAAAGCCAAATGTTTCACATAAGCCCAAACTATAAATAAAACTTGAGGGCTGAAATTCTTTAACTTTGAAATATTTCCTCAGGCAGCCCAACAAAGGATTGGGAGAGACTTCTTCAATTAAGTTAATTAAACCTGGAAAAAGAAACAAAAGCCTCTAAACATCCTTCTTCTCACCCAAAAGGCTATTCTGCCTTTGCAAGGTAATGTGCTTGTGATTTTTAGGGAAGGATCTGGAATTCTGCCAGGAGTGTTTCCAAATATTTCACTGCAGTCTCCTACGGTGAAAAGCAGATCTAATTATTTTACTTACAGATGCTCTTTCTTCTTGAGAGGCGGTGCAAGATAAATTGTAGAATTAGCAGGTTGCTTTAATGCTCATACCTATCCACTATTTCTTTTTTTAATGCTCTTGAAATCTTTTTAGTCATGTTTTCTTGGAGCTTGTGGCTTCCCAGTGAAGGATAAAAGGCAGTTTACTATGAACTTCTGTTTTTCTCAAGCTGTATCACTATAAAAAGAATCTAATAAGAGATGGGTCCTGGGATGTTTACTGTAATTAGTAAGTTTGCTTTCATTAAGAGGAAATTAAGGTTTAATGTCAGAATACATAACCTAAATTCTGTAGAAAGTGTGTGGTGTTGTAGTTGTGTGCAGGCAACTAAGTCTTTACTGGATCCAGTCCAGGAGATCCTAGATCTTATGGCAACTGACTGACAGTTACTTGCTCACAGTTAACTGTACTTGATTGGATTGCTATTGGCGAACAGCTTTCTGAAGGGTCCCTATCTCTTAATAGGAACAACACACTCCACGAGAGTGCCAACTATCCAAATAAGAATTATACTTACCAGTTTGGACACTGGCTCAGGCAAGGTTTGCTGCCTGAAGCTGGGGAGTGGCTTGAAATGCTCAGTCTCGTTTATAGGCAATTTGATAAATTCTATTGCAGAGCCTAATGAATTTCGTGAACTTTATTTCGTCCCTGGAAAGTTGATGCAAGTAGCTGCATGTATAAATAAGACCAGCATCTGTGCTTACATTAGTTAGAAAAAAATTATGAAGGCTATTAATGCTTAAAATTACTGACAAGAATTAAAAGAAGAAACTAGCCTGTAATGGCACATCTATGCTACGGTTGTAATTATATGCATAACCCTTTCTCTGATTAAATGTAGTTCAAGCTTTTATTAAAACAAGAGAGAAATCACACTACAATAGCAACAACAAACCCCCTCAAACCCCCACACCTGTTTCTGGTTTATAAACTGTTCAAACTACTCTCTTATAAACCTCTGGGGCAATTAGCAGTCCTATGTGATGTGCCTCCATGCTTTATGTGGGGTACTGGTGATTATGACATATTTAAATTGGAGGTTTAATGAGTTAGATGGGTTTTGAGGCTTGTGAACCTTTGGGATCTCCTCATGCTTCTGGAAATGTGAAGAGTACTTCCCAAGGTAAGATGGTATGGCAGTTCTGTTCTTCTCTGGATGACCTTGCTTTGTGCTGAGGTCTGGTTTCAAGCTCCTCACTAACTAGGGCAAAACTATAAAATCTCCTTTCTTTACACCAAATACACTGATCAAAAATGTAAGTTGTTGGGTTTCTGTGGGCTTTGTGTTTGTTTCTGTGTTGGTTTTTTTTGTTCTGTTTCTCTTTTAACAGCCTTGCATTTTTTCCATATAAGTATACTAGATACAGTTATGTATTGCTTTGTCTTTAATCTTTCAAGTTGTCATTAAATGAAAGAATGACAGGCTTCTGAACATGAAACAAATCCGCTTTCTCTGTTAAATTAATTACCAGGAGACTGTATAAACACTGAAAACAAATTTAATAAAGGAGGCACTCCAGATGGTTGAAGGTAGACTTATGCATTCAGAACATTCCTCATTATAATTGCAGCACCATGCGCAGAGATTCATCCTGACGCTTTGGGGAATTTACAGATGAGATGCACTACAATCTGCTAGGAGGCATAATATTCACAGAGTTTTATTGTCACAGAAAAAGCATAATGACTATTGAAGAAAACTAATTGCTGACAGTTTTTGAGCTGGCTTTGGTGCACAATACATTTGTTCTGCCCTGTAGATCCTTGTTTCAAGAAATATTTAAAGTACACGTGCAAATAGCACCATATTGCTTTAATCTCCATGGTGTTTATGTACAGTTTTCCTTAAATGACTCCAAGTTCCCTTTGTCTGTACAGGTGCTTAGTTGGCAATGTGCTCCTTTCAAAGGTTCAATTTCAATGCAGCTCTGGCAAGAGACCCTATAGATTGTACAGCTCAGGTCTCAAAACAACTAATGAGAAAGGCTTTAAATAACATGCTTCAGCATATTCTTCTCTGCTACCAGATGGCAGCAATGGAGCACACTGGTTCCCCTGCTCTGCAGGGGAGGCTCTGGGATCTTGCTCTCATCTGGAAGCAAAGGGAGAGCTATAGTTCAGGACTTTGACCCTAAAACACCTGCAAAAGAGAGAGGAATTTGCCCCAGACATCTGTGTTTCTCATATCAGGTGGCTGCTGTAGCATGGCTTTATTCACAGCATTTTTCTGATGCTTGTTTTGTCCTTTTCTTGCTGAGAAAAATCCAGCAGGCAGTGTTGCATGGTTTGTTAACTTGTCAATATGACTTTCAAAACTTCAAATACTCACTTCTAGCTGACTTAAAACATACACAAATTGCAACAGAGCTGCAAAGGACTCGTCTGAGTGGTGAAAATGAGGGGGTTCTGTGTCACTGACTACTTCCCAGCGTTAACACTGCTGTATGACCTTAAGGCACCTCCATGCAGAGCTAAGCAGAATAGCTACTTGCTGGTAACTCAATGTTAGCAAATGTATTTTTAGTAAGTCACCTACAGGGGTAGAAAAGCTCAGACTGGTGTTCAATAGCTTCTCTGGGAATTGAGAGGTTTCTGTAGGTTCTGTAAGGTGCTTTTGGAAGTGTGCTTCAAAGGTACCTGGTGTGTTTTAATTTGTTCACCTGTGCGGTGTTGTTGTTCCTTCCTGGCACAATGCAATGGTATTGTGCATTGAGCCATTTTATCAAACTTCCAACTACAGTCTTGCAGGAGAACTGTGGTGACCAGCAACGTGTGCCTGGTGAGTCGGGGGCAGCTGAGATGTCATGAGAATTGAGAGGTCATCAGTCTTGGAGGAGTTGGGAATGGGCTCTGAAGCTGTGAAAGAGAATTAGCAGGTAGACAAAGACAGAATGTGTTTGTAGTGATTAATTATTTCTACCTGCTGCTATTGGGTTTTGCTGATGAAAGTAATTGATTAGTTCTACCTGCTGCTGTTGGGTTTTGCTGGAGACTTGTTTGGTCTTTGGTATCTTTGATTTGATTGAATTGGCTTGGGCACTGAAGAAAATCATGGTTGCTGCTGGAATAGCTTCATCAGTGTGGAAAAAAGACCAAGTGCATAATTCATATATGCAACAGATGTGGTCGTGCACAGACTGATTGGAACAGAGCCTGGGCAGTGCCCCTGGGATCTGCAGAGTCCTGCCTGGGCTCAGGGAAGGAAAAATTGTGGTCCTACAGTGTTGGGAAGGGATGAGAGTGTTCAGAGCTGGGAGACTGCACAGGTGGGATGACAGGTGGGATTAGAAATATCTACAGTTCAGTGAATTAAAATCCTGAAAGAGCAATTGTACGTACCTGCTCCTGTAAGTAAAATAAAGCAAAAATTGTAATAACAAGAAGTTTAGACCTGGGAGGTAATATTTCTTTGTAATACTGGTGTGGAGGCCAGCTAATGTACCAAAGGAGTACTTCCAACACAAATCTCACAAAAGAATAAGTGTGGATACTAGGAATAAAACTATTTGACCTCCTCTTGGCACCTCCTCTAATCCATCAGCTCTCTGGGAAAATCAAATTTATAAGCATCTCCTGAAACAAAACAATCACTATTTTGTTCAGTTCCTATTTAAACATTGTATGTGCCTAGTTGCAGAGAAAAAATACAACAAAAGATCTGAAAACTATTACAGGTTTATCTACTGCCTTATTTAAGCAACTCACGTCTATGAGATGGGAGCGTTTCAGTGCAGAAAATTGATTTCTAGACAAAACAGGGATCAAAGAGGTAAAAATTGGAACTCAAACCATGTTTTCATCAGCAGCCAGACTTCAGACAACTGTGTGGTGGGAAGGCTTAGCAGTAAGTCGAGCTGTGGTTTGATGATATGATAAACCTGGCTTTTCAGTCAGTGATGGAAGATCAAAAATGCTGCGGCTGTTTGACACAAAGCTCTGATCAGAGAGAACTCACTATGAAGGTTGAAGTTTTGTTTAAATAAATGTTTATGGATTAACTTTGTAGTGGGCAGGTTTTACACCATGCCAGAGGCTTTGTCAGTGGGCATAAATTCAATAGAAAGGAGCATGAAATTCGGGCTGTGCACTCTGACTAACCAGAAATGCAATTATGCGCCAATGTTTGTACCCTTGGTGATTCAGCAGCGCACTGGATGCAGCTTTAATCATTGTGGAGAATTGTCCTAAATTCAAGTCCTTAAGAATCATAGACAAAGAATCTCTGCTTCCTGCATAGTATCAAAAAGACACCATGGTAAAGGTGTTTCCTGGGGTTTTGTATTCTTATTTTTAGGGGAGATGCTTTTTTGAACATGCTGCTTCTTTACATTTAGTTTCGCTGTAAGTCATGTTTAAAAATTCAGTGATTGATTCTCTGTTAAATGACACCTCAGATTTCCAGAAAGTTTACATGTGACCCTTATGAAGATTTTCTTAGATATTCCATCAGCTCCGTTGTGTCACCTGTGATTTTTCAAAGAAAGTTTTATGTATTCTTAGAATGGTGTTCCATAACAATAGACTGATACATGAATGAAACAACAAACTTGGGAAAAAAAGTTTTATTGACTTTCAGTTTCTGTTTAAATTGAAATACTGTACCATGAACTGCTTTAAGCCAGTTATTTTATTAGTTGCATGCAGTACATTTGCACACTTTTTTAACTACCTCTATTACAATATCTAGAAGGAAGACTTGAAGGACAAACTAAGACTTAAGTATGCAGTAATCTTAATCAGAAGTGCATAAAATACTATAGATCCTGGGAATAATGGTGCTGAAGTATGGCTTTTTAATTCTCATAAAGATTTGCTAGTGGAGATAAGAAATTGATCTCCATATAAAACTATGAGTAGGAGATTTATCAAAACCTTTAACTGAAACTCTCTTACTGGGTCTTGTAGGTTACTTTTACAACAGTGTTAATGAGGGTCATAGAATGTCCTTTTTAGAAAGGTTGTAGTTTGCTACAAGCTAAAATATAACAGTAAAGATAGTCTAATAGCTTTCAGTAGGTTCATAGGCTGTGATCATTACATCTAACCTTCAGAAAAGTACAGAACATGTAGTATTCTTGGGTGATTTCTTTATTATGCCTATAGTTAAGCCTATAATTGTTGAATTTGAGGGGTTTTAAACAGACAAAAAAGTCTTAATTTTATTTAAGAAAATACAAATAAACACATATTCTGACTCAGTTCATATATCTGCTTGTTTTCCAGATCTAGGGACACAGTACAGTTATAGGTATGGACCAGGAATGGCATTCTTCTGTGTTAACATTAATCAAAGTTACCTTCCCATTGCAATGAGCATAAGGGAGCAGCTGCCTCTTTTTTGCTGTAGAAAAACATATTGGTTACAGAAAGAAACCAAAGACTGATAGATTGAAGAAAAGGTTCCTAAAGTAATGCCATTTATTAAGTACATAAATAATTTATATGGCTTGATTGCTTGAATAAGGTAAGAGCAGTGAGATTTATCTAGTCTTTGGCCAGTTGATTCATCATCCAGAGTTATAGTATGGGTGTAAGGAGAGATGTCAGGAGGTGAAAAGAATTTTTATCCCCGGCTTTGTCATTATTTTTCAAATAGATGAATGAAATCTGTAGGTGGTGAAAAACAATCCACTGCAGAAGGACTAGCAAGGCTAATGTTACTTGTTTGCCTTTGTCTCCTATAAATTAAGTCCATCTCAAATTAACCAGACTCTAGTTCTTCCAAAATGGCAGAATATTTCCTCTCTAGCTCTTGTAGCTGAGGACAGGTTTCTCCCACCTTCCTTGCTGAAAAGAAAAGCAACCAACCCTTACCTATACCCAATGTCATAAATTGTTTTGCTTATTTTGATTTTTATTTTACATATAGGAAATTATTTTTTTCATATGGCTGTATTAAAAAAAAGTTCATTATGTAGAAACTGATCTCTGATAAGCCTACTTTCATTTCCTCTGCCTCGTTTATGAGCTCTTTCTTACAATATGTCTAGAAAAATACCAAATCAGGAGTCTGACAAATGCAATTACTCCCAGGTTGAAAGGCTGCCCAGGGCGAGCCCTGTTCTGGCAGCCCCCCTGGGTTATCAAGTGCCTTGCTCTGGGTACCCTGATTGTAATTACAGCAGTATTACCCAGATTGAGAGGCTGTTTCTCCAAAAAGACAGTGTAACAAAGCATTTAGGGCTTAGTTCGATGCCAACCACGGTTCTCGGCAATTCCCCACAGCCTGAAGTGTCTAAGGATCTGCTTCTTAAACCCAGCCCTTTAGATAACTGACAGACATGGGAGAGCATCAGTCTGTAGCTACGTAATCTCAAATCTCGCATGTATCAAACCAGCAGTACCATCTCTAACTAATACTGGTATTAGCAGAGGTTTTTTTGTTTTTTCCCCTCTTACTCTTTCTTCTTTTACTCCCAATGGTTCTTACTCCTGTCTCTGGGTATTGCCTTCCAGGCAATGTTGATGGCTTGTAGGAGAAAATTGATGTCTCTTAAGAATTTCTGAATGAGTAAATACTGAGCTGATACAAAGCTTATTGTCATAAGATTGCATGCTTGCCACAAAATGACTAAATACCCAAAGTTCTTGCCTTCACTTTTTATACAAATAAAAGACTATCAGCTTTGTGAGAGAGGGGGAAAAAATGTACCTCTTGAGATTATTCAATTAAACTCTAAAGGAACAAGCACAATGCCACCAGTCCATATTGCAGCGTTGCCTGTGGACTTGCTTTTTGCAGAATTTTGCAATTTAGTCCTGCTATGACTTTAAAAGAATTCTAGCCTAGTGTGTGTGAGTAAATGCACTCCTTGACAGTGCGTTTTCTTGTTCAAGACGTATAGGATCGTTATATGAAGCACCAATTGTTATCTGTTAATTGAGTGGAGCTAACAGGCTAAGGTATCTCTGGTTACAGCATAAAAAATGGTAGAGGGTTGTTAGAAACTGAAGATAACTCTCACAAGGGTAAAAGAGAATGATAGCTTGTCAGAGCAATGAGCTACAGAGGGTTTTTCGTATTGAAATTATTAGGTTTTCTTCCACTTCATGCTTTGTTACCGCTTAAGGATGTGGTCCAGACACATGGCCCTTTCCTTGGTGCCAGTGGTGTGCAGCCTGCCAAGGGCTGCTCTTGGAGCATGACTATTTTCATTCTGCGGACACTGCCACTGAAATTTGATTTAAGATCTGTTCTGCGGTGCATATCCCCAAATCTGAAAGCTCTGAAATTTCTGTGTGATTTGAGAGACTGGTGGGACATAAATAGCGTTCACACTAATGCTTTATGGCTTCATCAGCCAAGTCTTTGAGGACTCATGCCCTGGCACATGAGAAGTCCAAGTAACAGACCATTTACTGGCTGCGTTTAGCATTTCTCTTAAATATCTTGATTAAAATATGCTGGAATCATATTTTTCTCAGGGCATAATTTAACCCCTCTTGTTTCTTCACTGCTGGAAATCATGTTAGTTACTTGAAAGAGATGATATTTTTAGTGTGGTAAAGGAAAGGAGGAATACCAGCGCTCTGAGTTAGGAGGGTATTTCCATCTTTATGGAGAGACTGGCTCCTCTGTGATCTCCACAACTAAATTAGAGCTGGCAAGAATGTGAAGAGGCTCTTGAGGAGGGGAAAAACTGTTCCTGTAAGAAATACTGTTATTTCTGTTAAAGAAAAGCTATTCAGAGGATTTTGAACTTAAAAGTAATCTCTCCAACTACTGTGAAAGTTGTAAAGGTGGAAAGCTCGCTGTCCTTTTGGGTTTCCTCCCATTTTAAGTCTTTCCAAGATGTATGTGGTTGGCTCTGTTGTTGTTGTTGTTGTTGTTGTTGTTTTTATTTTTATTAAATCTCAGTAAGGCACCAGTAACATCTTGAAGTGGGACAATGAAGCAAAGGTTGAGTAGCTGCTGTTAATTAATCATCTTTTGCTCTGTGTTGATGTGTCTGTTTGCTGAAGCAGCACTAACCGTAATTCGTTTCTCAGTCTTTTGCTATAGTCATGTACAAATAAATGTCAATAACCAAATAAGCTGGTGGGAAGCACGACTGCCACACTTTGGAACAACGTTCTGAGGTGTCAGAGAGACATTTCAGCTCCCACTGCCACTGCTGTGGGAGCCAAGGAGCCAAATGAGATGCACAGACTCTGTTGGTTACTTGTTTTCTTGGGGAACTTCCAACAAAACAGTTGGTTACTCTCTACCCTCGCTAGTTTATCAATGTCTTTTTACATTGAATATTGTTGCTCCAGCCAGATTGCTTCCAGAATTAGCACTTGTCTCTCATTATGTATTAAATCCAGTGTGTTATGGAGAAAGGGTAAAAACCTATTTTTTAATCTAGAGGATCCTTGTATTTAAAGCAAATTTAGGAAGTACTTTGTGTCTCGATCAAGTTGCAAAGACAGCTGCCTTTGAAATGCTGGGCCTTCTAACAGTCTGCTGTGTTCAACCAGCACTTGTGTTGCTCTGACAAATGCAATCAACTTTTTGGCTGTCCCAGCACCCCTTATCCTTATCAGAACTCCATTGTCTTCTACACCCACTGTGGAAAACCTATACAATCTGGTATCTCATGGTGTTAG
>NW_010184861.1:0-14918 GCF_000695765.1 Mesitornis unicolor | reverse complement strand
TCCCCTGACAATCCTCTAGAAATTGTTTGACAATCTGTTGGGACTTCCACAGTTGACCTCCACTGTAGGTGACCCAAATGCATGGTCTGAGCTGTGTGGATTCATGTCATACAGGAAAATGAGAAGAGAAGAGATGCTTTGTTTTGATTTTTTTTTAATTGAAGTAGAACTTCTGTTTACTTAAATTCTTGATCAGAAAATTACAAATTAACTTAGAAAAAGAGATTGTGTTCAAAGCAATAATAGTCTTAGAGTATACTTAGCATTAAAATTTTTTCCAGCTACCATTTAACTTTAAGGCATATTTCAGATCTTAGGACTGAACAAATTTATGGGAGCATTCAACAGCATTCTGTCTTAGCTGAACTTCTCTTCCTGGTCACTTCAGCGTTTTCTGGCTTCTGCTCAATTCACATGAATCTTAAAAGCATGCAGGCATGTCCAAACTCCCTTTTTCTTTACTGTTGTGGGCTCAAAGTTGCAGGTTTCTAATTAGAGTGAAAATGTACATGAGGCATCTCTGACTTTGAGGAGGTTGCCCCTTGGCTGCGAAAAGAAGGTCTTCAAAATGTCAGTCCTTGCATGCATGCCTTAGGCTTGCTCAAAGATCACACTGTGAAGTTCTCTAAAATTTTGCTAATGTATAACTTGTTTTGTAGGGCTTGTGCTCAAAATGTTAATAAAGCATGTTTTGAACCCAGGAAATAGGTTCTTGAATGAAGATGCTTCCTCTTCTACGGAGTGTTGATTACATGTGTGATTGCTTTATTTCTGTATTGCTAGTAGGTGGAATACAATAAGATTGTCTACCTGTGGCACATTGTGGGATGTAACATTTTAATAGAAAGTGTTATGAGACATTTTGGTCCATGTCAAGCTGTTTCAGTGTTGGGAGTGTCAGGTAATCATGTTGTTTCTCCCTTGCCTGTGATGAGTCCAAATAGAAAGATGAGTCCTTTATATGACTCATCTTTCTATTTGGTAACAGCACAAACCTTGATTTGATATGAAGCTGGCTAAAACCTGAAGTACCTGATTCATTTGTGTATTCTTTCCTAAGGGAAAAAAACCCCTCCATTTAGCTCTCACACTTAATTGCTATAAAGCGTAAGTGGATAATCTTAATCTGCTGAGTGGATAGTCTTAATCCATTGCATTTAGTAAGAAACTTATGTGATGCTTAACAATATTACTCTAGGTCAAGAAGTTGCAAATGAGATTTAAAAATTACTTATTGTGAAACACTACTTGTAATGCTGGTTTTTTCACTTAAAGCATTTGTGCAGCCTCTCTGGGAGTATCTCTGGACATGTGTAAGCATCTGCTGTCTGCAGCCTCTCACAGAAGATCTTGCAGACGGAGATGGCCTTAGTGATGTTGAGGTACTTGGCTCGCTCTCTTTCAATGAGCCCCTCCAATGTCTCCAACTTCCACATCATGCTCTGCTGGCAGCTGGACATCAGCTGCTTCAGACCCTGCCAGCCCAAAGCCTGCAAGGCCTTGGAGCACTGGAAGATGTCACAGGCCAAGCTGGTAAAGAGCTGGGGGCTGTAGTAGAGCAGCTTCTGTTTAATGCGGTCATGAGGAACCCTCTCCAGCAGTTGGTGGAGGATGCAGCAGTGTCTCTCAGTGAAGGCCCAGAGGCTGAGCATCTTGTCTGGGCTGAAGGGCTGCTTAGTGCTCTGCTTCATGGACTCGCTGAGGGAGGAGAGGATGAACTGGCAGCTCTCAGCCAGCACCCTGAGGATTGGCTCCAAGGCCTCTGCTGCTGTGCTGAGAGCAGGTGGTACAGGATCTTCTCCAGGTAGAACAGAATGGGCTGTGGCACAGTGCTCAGGTAGCCCTGACATGCTGCGTCGGCCACAGCCACCAGGCTAGAGGTGTGTGCCAGGGAGCACTTGTCAGCCCAGTCCCATTGTTCAACCACTGGAAGGGGCAGCCCAGGACAGTGGTGGAGTCACAATCCCTGGACGCGTTCAAGAAGTGCATGGATGAGGCACTTCAGGACATGGTTTTGTGGGCATGGTGGGGTTGGGTTGACAGTTAGACTTGGTGATCTTAGGGGTCTCTTCCAACCTTAACAATTCTGTGATTGTCATTCATGGATTTTTAGCAATGGCAATTTTTACTCTATTTTGATACAAAAAGGTGGACAGAAATATTGTTCCTTGTTATTGCAAAGGTTATACTGAAGAAACCATCTGTAATTCATCTGATTTCAGCTAAAGATATCTCCAAGCAGTGAAAGGAAAATTATGTATTTTTGTCAAGCCATTAAGAGACAGCTTTGGTAAAAGTTGCCCTTGCATAAGTCTTGCTTTTATAGAGCAACTATAATTAGTTTGTACTGTTCAAAGTGTCAGCCAGGAGTCAGTATGCTTCAGGGATATAAGTCCAACAAGTTTATTACCTCACAATTTAGAGTGATGGCGTGCCCTAGCAAACTGCAGCATGCTAAATAGTTTCTGATGAGATGAAAACTCAAATTTTATTACTTCTGAAGGTCATACCATATCACATGTATCACAAATATATATAAACAGCCATAAAATACAATTTCACTTCCTCCATTAAGCAAAATGTCCTAAAATATAACTCTAGTTGGTGGTTTTTTTTTTATTTGGTTTCTGCTGAAAGCAGGTCAGTAAAACTTATCTTGTGGAATGACTGAAATGGTTTCCATGCTGGAGATGTAATCTCAACTAATTGTTTCAATTTTTTTAAAATCCAAGAGCTCAGACTCACACCAGTTAGCTTCCCAGTTTGCATACTTCTTTATATCAGAAAATGTGGTGACATTTTTCTCTCTATACTGAGAAGGGGGGGGTTTTCCCCCCTTAATGATTTTATCCCAGAGGCACTACCACTGTCGCTGGTTGACTTGGCCTAGGTCAGTGTTAGGTCTGCCTTGGAGCCTGCTGGCATTGGCTCCATTGGACATGGTGGAAGCTTCTAGCAGCTTCTCACAGAAGCCACCACCATAGCCCTTCCTGCTACCAAAACCCTGCCATGCAACCCCAATACAATGCAACACATGGGAAAAATGATCTAATGTATTTGATATGTGCTGCGTATATTAATGGACAAGTATTGACTGATGTTGTAGTACTTCATGGACTAGAGGGACCAGTCCAGAACGTTTTTTCATTCTAATATTGTCTTTCACATTTGCTGAGTTAGTTTCTGGAGAGTTCACTTAGGAGATTTCCTGTAAACCTAGAGATATTTTTTTTTACTGACAATAAAAACTATTTTTCTCTCCCAGAGACCTGATTTTTTTCCCCCAACATATTTTCATCTCTTTCATAGAAAGGAATAAGACTGAAAATAAGAGTTGTAGAGATCCTTGGGGAGAAAAATTGCATAATTATAACTTATGGCGCTGACTTTTTTTTTGCCTGAAGATGTATGATATGTTTTATGAGCGTTTTATCTCTCAGTAAAATGATTTTCAGCTGCCTGAATTCACATGACATGGCAGTCAAATATTATTTTTATTTAATATTTTGAATAGTTCTGCCCTGTAGGGTTATTCACGAAGGCTATTGGAGGCTTTTCTAATCTATATGGCTGTTTCTTGTTAGGCTTTGCATTCAGAATTATTCACTTGATAACTCAATGTATTTAATTCTAATTTTTGCTTTCAAACAATTCTATGGTAAACATTGTTATATTTTGTGGTATAACTTGTTTTGGCTTCTTATAATAATCTCAATTAGCTTTTATCTTTTGATAAAAAGTTAGAAGGAAACTGAAGAACCCATATAACTGGTTTCGTCCAAGAAGTGTTTTTTTTATCTGCCTAAACCATGATTTATGACTCTTTATTTTGTCTAGAACTTAAGAGTTAAATTTGTAGTCTCTTTTCCTTCTCTGCTATGAATGAAAAAGGATTGTCAGGCTTTCATGCAAGCTCTGTAGTTGAAGAGAACTAGAGAAATTTGGATACTTAGAGCAATTTGTTGTATTGTGTATCTACCAGTTCCTGATCCAAACACGTAGGCAATCCCATGCAAGAGTTAATGAATCTAAATTTAAAAAAGCCAAGGTTTCTATTCTGACCCAAGACTTCTCTTGGAGAATGAACTGGCTCTGCTGCTTCTGAGGGACCAGGGGAGAGGATGGCACCTTCTTTTGCTTTATAAAATGAGTAATGTGACATGAAGGTGAATCTTTGTTAATGATTGTGTGGTGCTATAGTGTGAATTCCATAAAACTCTTATCTGATTAAGACTTACTCTAAAGTTCACTCTTTTTTTTTAAGCTGCTTTCTTTGAAACAGCTACAGTAAAGTCAGGCTTCTAATCTCACTCAACTCTACGGGCAATGGCAAGCAGTAGACCCTTGAGCAGTCAATTCATCCTATCCTGAGATAAAGTGGGTGAATCACCCTCTGCTTGGGCCTTTTCCCTCTGGATTATTTGGGGGATGGGGAACTATGAGAGGAAGTGCCAGAGAAGGTGTAGATCACAGCTGTCTACAGACGCATCAAAACTAAAAGCAGTTGCAGCCTGATGACTTCAGTGCAATTTTTTCCTGTAGCCATCACTCACAAATTTGGTATGCAGGTATGTTACAACACTAAGTATGCAGTCACTAGCATCATAATGTTTCTTCCTGGTCTCCTACTGCAGCTGTTATTGAATTACTGAATCTTTCTACCTCTGCTTCTGCCTGCTGTCGGGGGAGCAGTCTGCCTGCTGTGATTGATGGCAGCTTTTCCCATCACTGACTTCTGATTTCCTACTCCAGGCATGTCTACATCAAATTTTATTATGAAAGAGTCTTGCTTTGTGGTTTCATTATACAACTATTGCAAGAAGGAAGGACTAGAAGCATAAACACTTTTGTAATAAAGTAATATGTAGATTTCCAGATTCATGTTCTGAAATGCTTGCTGTCTGAGAGAAAAATATAATCCTTCAAGTGGAAAAAAGCACTGAGGGAATTATAAGTTGAGGCCCTGGAGAGCCCAGCTGAGGTCTCTGCCAGTACAAATAGACAGTCAGAAAAATATCTGCCCCAGAGGGTTTTAGATTTATAGACAAGGCAGGCAAACTGCACATTAGGAAGCAGGGGGTGGGGAAAAAGCACAGAAAAATGTCTGAGGAGAAATGACAAGCCAGCAACAGAGCCAGCCACGAGAAAGTGGTGGCACTTAGACCCTCATGCTGCTTGTCACTGGGATGCCAAGAGCATCTGCTGTGTGTCTGGCAGGGCTGCTGCTCGTGACCTGGTCCTGGGCCCAGGCATGGTGCCCCAAAGCCTCTGCTTCTCAAAGCTGAAGAGCTGCTGCTGTGGGAAATGAACAGCCTGAAACATCAGGATGTGGGCTGAGATGTACTTGTCTCTGAAATGGCTGGGTCCTACAAACTCGCACATTGCAGCCTCTTAAAACTGGTGCTTAAGCAAAAGGTGGGTGATGAAGTGTACTGTTGTGCTGTGGTATCTCACTGCGTTTTGGAGAGTCTCATTTAAACTGAAGTACTTGCTGTTTATTGTATGTTTGGTTCTCTCACCTGCCTCTGTGTAAAAGCACTCCAGATGCTGTCCTACGCATGGGATTTAACAGCTTTGCACACTCAACCTCTGGAGCTGCTCTCAATGTAGTTTTTCATGAGCCTCATGCAGCTGGGTCAGAAATTCCAGCAACGGATGGACTCAAACAACAGAAAACAAAGCAGAGCTGTAGAAACAAAGTAAAATAAAATGTGGCCTGGGATTCTGAAGGAGATTTAAAGGATAAACTTGGCCAAGTCTGTGTGAAATCTGACTGATTTTTAGAACTGTGGCTCCTTAAAGTTCTTGTGAAAGTCATGATTTAAAAGGAAAGAATAAAATTTTAGAAAGCAAGTGGTAAGAGTCCATTTCACAGATGGTCCAACACTCAGAGTGCAAGTCTGACCCTGTGAAAGATATATGGCCTCTTGCCATGGGGTTTTAGGAGAGCTGGGGCTCAATCAGAGAGGTTAAATATCCTGGTCTGTGTTATACAGCAAACCAAGAGCAGGGCTGGGAAAGATGTCAGTGCTGTGCTGTGCCTAATGCCTTGGACTTGGATTTCTGTTGTGTGCGCAGCTCTGAACCATGAGTTGTGTGAAAACCTTCATATAAATAAAACCAGGAATGTGTTCAGCATATGTTCTCAGTGATGTTGGGGATCCAAAAAGGACAGTGCAGAGCTACTGTGACCTTGCAGAAGAGAGGGGCTTGTCAAGAGAGCAGTGGAAGGCCTAAGTAAAAACTGAGCCTCACAACAAGGCTATGGTTGAGGTGTTCAATCCAACCATTGCTGTTGTTTTGACTTTCAATGACCTTGGGGTTATTTAATTCAATGACAGCTATCTTTTCTGAAATGATGAAAGTCCAATAATATACCTATTTTTTTTCTTTCTCTGCCACGAGAAGCAGAGCATAAATGACTTAGATGTATGCATTACAAATGTTAGTCTTAGCTTGTTTACTGCCAGTAAACTGCTGCCTCATTAAGAGAAGTGATGACGACTAAAATTTTAGTTGCCATTGCATCGCAAATAAAAAGCATAAAGCAGCTTTAGTGAGGATTTTCAATGTTCTTCCTCTGAAGTTTTGTTATCACTTAATGATGGGGATTGTAAGACCATGTGGTTAAGTTAGAGGAATTGATATAACGGTACAAAGAAATAACGGTACAAAGATATAACGGTACAAAGCTCTGATTTAGTTATAATACAGAGGGAATGCATTCTTTTGCCTGTGAAACTGCCTTAGACTTGCCAACTACATAAATTAAACTGCCTTTTGCACAGTGTGTGATAAAGATTTTGCTAACCTATGGCAAAACAGTATTTATTTGCAGAAATTCAAGGTATACTTCTTGTGTATTCTTATTTTTGTCTGATTTTATGTGGATTTTTTCAATTATTGTAGCTTCTGTATTTGTAATTTTTCCCCACCCAACCGGATTTCTGCCCTTGATTTAACTTTGCACTTGTAAGAGCATACTAACTTGATTTTACCCAGTCCTTCATGATGTTGGCTGACCAGGTGGACCATCAGGAATAGCTAGAATCAGATCAATGCCCTTATCTGTTCAGGAGCAGCTTGTATGAAACTGTGTGGAACAGCCTCATGGTAATATGTTATGTTCTGTTTTAAGAAAACTTGTAAAGCTGCATGTACTAGGTCTGTTAAACACTTGTATCTGAGCACTGAGAAACCTCAGAGTACTTACAGTATGGTTAGTAGAGTGTTAATCTGTTATCCTGGAAGATCTTACAGCAGCCTTGCAGTACTTTAATGAGGGCTTATAGGAAAGATGAGGAACGACTCTTTATCAGGGAGTGTAGTGATAGGATGAAGGTTAACAGTTTTAAATTGGAAGAGGGTAGATGTTAGGAAGAAACTCTTGTATTTGCTCTCTGCTCTGCAGCTCAAAGGAATTACATTCCAAGCCCTTTTAAAGAACAATGCTGAAAAGGAAGTGAAGATTCTTACACAGCAATCTGGCTTGAATAACTGAGACTTGTAATATATAAATACATTTGTTCCTTGGTCTTGCAATACAGCTATCATACTGCATTTAGAAACGGCCCTTTAATGACCCATTTTGTCTCAGTGCTCCTAAACACTGAATGAGAAGGGAGTCAATCCACTGGTCTGAAGTGTGGAGCTTCTGTACACCTATAACTGACCACATCATCAAACTAGGTGACCTCATGCATTTGAAGGTTTATTTTTGGAGTCGAATTCACAGCTCATTTGCTTAGCACTCAAAGAAAAGGGAGGAAAAATATAATTTAGCTTTTCTTCTTTGTTTAAAGGAATCCTGGCTTGGTGTCCAAGATACATGTGGATTTCTTCCCAAACAGCAGCAGTATTTAGGCATTGAGGTGTGACTGCCAGAATAATAGTGTTCATCTGAATAAAACATTTGAATTTGTTCTATTTTATGGAGATAAAATACCCACTTTCATTAGCTTAGTTTCAATTTGTATGAGTTAGTGTCTATCTTCCATTGCCAACCAGCAAAGCATGCAAATAATTATATCAGTGCATGAAATTAGCCCTGACCAAGGAGAACAGTGCACAGTTTGTTATAGAGATAGTGAAACTGATCCCTTCCTTCCTATTTTTTTCCAATTCCCTTTAAAATGAAGTTCTGTGAAGTATTAAACACACAGGGCTTATTCACTTGTTTGTTTTGGATAAGTGAATTCGGTGCTTGTGGGAGATGCCAGATGAGCTGCATGGGAGACAGAAGGTCTCTGTCTCTCCACCAAGCAGCAGTGTGTGCTTCCCAAATTATGCTGCCAAAGTGCCTTAGACCTGACCCATAGGTAAGAGGCTGATTTTGATACCCCTTCCACTCACAGCATCTTTGATATTGAGAAAGCTTTAATGCCCTGAATACTCCATTTCTCCCTGGCATGCTACTGCTGAGATGCTGCTCAGCTTCAACCATTCTTTGAGACAAATGTGCTCTGCCCTCCAGAAAACACATGTGACTGATTATGCTGCTTGGGCTGCTAAAACAAACAAACAAAAAAACCCAGAAGGAAAACAATTATAATTCACTTCCTCTTCAACCATGGGTTGTTGAAAACAACATACATAAAACTTAGAGTATGCGGCAGCTTTTTCTGTTCACAGTGCTTTTACCAGTAAGTAGGCAGGTTGGTATCACAAATGCATCCTGTTTTAACCAGGTGCAGTAGGAAAGCAAAATTCCATATTAATTTAAAACTGAAATTTCACCTTAGCTTAATAAAAATCTTCCAAAAAAGACTACTCTTAATGATAGAGCTCTTTGTGGACTACGCAGGGTCACGGTAATTGCTGACTTAACTTTAAGCTGCATGCTAGGTTAACTTCTCTCCGATTCTCATCAATTGAGAGAGCTTAATGAATGTCAGTAAGACTGAGAGCTACATTGTATCCTTTTGAAAAATACATGCGTAAATACTTGCAGGGATTCTTGTTATTTGTTGCATATTTTGTGCAGTCTGTTTCACAAGGCTTAGCATAACAGATCTGGTGTTTTATGCTGAGATTTGGCATTTCACACTCAAGATGGGTTTAGCAGCGGGAGCTCTTCTCAGGTTCTGCTTTGTGGTGATGTTCGTTACGTTTTTGAAGTCTGAAGGAAGATGATTAATTTGGGTATTTGAGCAGGAAACAAAAGCTGCAAGGGAAACAAACAGGATTGCATGGGGAGAGTGGAGGGGGGCTTTATTTGATCCAAAACAGAACTTGTAACTACAGATTGTTTTATCTGTTTCACAGTGTAGTACTTTCTGAACTATCAAAATGGGACATTAATCATTGCAGATATTAGAGTACAGACCAAAGTTAACAGCTTTTATTTCTGGAAAATGCCCTCTTAGTCAGATAAATCCCTGTATGAGCCAGCTATAGGACTGTTTACTAGAATACCAAAAGGATTGGTCTGTATATATGTAGGAAGTTAGCAGAGTTTGCAGAAAAATCTTTAATTTATATAAAGGTTGTTTTTTTTAAATTATACTTAGTTAGAAACTCTGTGTGGGAACATCTGAGATAAATACATGAAATACCATGTTCTCCATCTCTGCTTTCTTCCTTCATGTAAAAGGTTAATATCAAAATCTAAATATACATTTTTTTCATCCAAAAAGAATTTCAGTGAGGACTATCATCCAAACAGGAAATGAAACTTGAAAGCTTTATCCAAAATAAAATTTTAATTTTTGAATGGAAGTCCTTACTAAAACTGATTTGCTTTCTGTTTCCAAAACACATCAGCCAACTGCAATTCCTTAGCAGACCTTTAAAATAGTAACAGTTGTGTGATTGTTGGATTTTTATTAAGCAAAACTTGCTTTGAGGTAAGAAGACTCTGCTTCTTTCCTCGTTTTTAGTGGCTTTAACTGTGGCATGTTGTTGTACGTTTGTAGCTAGGCTGAATTGTAGCTCTTCTTACTAAATCAGAGCTATGTCCAATGACTTTGTCCATTGCTTGACAGAGGTGGAGCTGCTGGGAAGATTTTGATTGCAGTGTCCCTTTACCTCTAAGCTTCAAGTCCACCCCAAGGAAATTGTGGCCTCAGGTGGGAGAGTTCAAGTGTATTTTTGCTGCTTGTTTTGTTACTGGTGGTTGAGGAAGGGAGAGGTGAGGAACTGGGGCAATACCTTGTTACTGTTGTTCTCCTAAGCTGGTTAAAAAAGTCTAAATTCTTTGCTCTTCTTAAATTGGGTGTCAGTGGAGAGATGTATTTAAAGTAAGTGAGGCAGCTCTTGGTACTAAAGGCAGAAGTTTTCCCTCTACTTCAATACTCAGGGGAAAGAAAAATAGAAATCCAAACGTTTCTTCTTTTACTTTTTCCATGGGGGAAAAAAATTTAAAATTTCTTATCAGTCTTGAACAGGTGGCTTCACAGATAAGGCCTTTGAGTGCTGTCAAAAAATAAAGGACATGCAGACACAGTGGACATCAGAATGGTGTATCACAACTTTAACAAGAGGAGGAGAAGCTTCCTCCACTGGTGTGTTATTAAAGATCATCTTCCATTGTGAATTTGGATCCAGTGAATAAATGTAAAACACCATATACAGAATTTGGTGATAACGTTTGAAGTATTTTATTTCTTTATTTGTGTCACTGTGCAAAGCAATAAAACTCAGGCCTCCATACTACAAGGAATGGATAATCTCCATCTGGCACTTGTGTGTTGTCTTCTGCAAACCTTTGCTTGCCCAGCGAGTATAGAAATGGGTCTGTATTCAGAAGGGGTTAATCCTTTGCAGCCCACTGTGAATATTTTGGGTTTAAATTTTTTTGTCCTTAGTGCACAAGCCAATGTGAAACTTCAGAAGCAAAGCAACATATTGACTGCACTCTGAATACAGAGATTTAAAAGAAGATTTTATACCCAGGTGGCTCAGCCAGCAGAATTTAAACGATGGTGACACCTTACTCAGACTGTTAGATCGATGTCTCATACTAATGAAGTTACTTCATTGCACTTTGAAATGCTATGGAGGTGAATCCCAAAAAATCAATCTGTTTGTCTTCAGACAAGAAGCAGACAGTGTTAAACATTCATCCTTCCTCCCTCTTAGTTGGTGATTCACTTCATTGTGTTAATTATTGTTTCAGTCTTGTTAATATTTATTTCAGTCTTGCAAGGTCCTGAAGTTGCTGTTGGTTCCGTTACACAAAGAGGGGAGGGAAACAATCACCCTGAGATGCTTTTCCACTGCTGTCTCCAGTGCAGAAAATAATTAAAAAATGAAAGGGTAGGAGGGAATGAAAGTAAATGGGCAGAAAAGGAGAAATGAGTGAGTGCTGCCTGCATCCTGAGGGAACCTGTTCTGAATTCTGCTGAAAAACTCAGATTTCATCCCAAAATGCCTGTCTGAACTTAATGTTTTGTTCTGAGGCATTGTGATCGCAAATACAGCTTCAAATACAATGCAGAACTCTGCTTTCCAGGTGAAACCTTTGGCAGACCTTGAGAGTAGCTTGGTGCATGTCTGTCTCTTCCTGGAGACCTGGATAGGTTTTTGGCTTAACAGAAATTCTGAAAGGGGAGAGAAAGTAATTTTAACTTGGGTTATGATGAGACTTTGAAACTTCTGATTAACGACAAGCCGGCTTCTCCTGCTTCACCTTGCCACCTTAAGGCCTGCATCATTACTAGTGTGTTCTCCAAGTACAAATGTAATGTTTTACAGAAAGGAAGATCTAAGGATGTGTTTCTGACAGAGATGATGTGGGGTGTTACCTGTACACGTTAACTGACCTGTCCCTGTGAGATGCTGGTGAGCGGGTGAAGCTGTGGTGCCCTGGGTACCAGGGCATGGACTGTTCCCTTCTATGCTGACTCCAGGTACCTGATTTTTGAGCTGTGCATTTAACCAAGGTTGCCAAGGCTTGTTACACAGCTGGCTCAACCACACACAACATGATACTGGTAGAAATGGGAGCAGGGCTCAAGGCTGTGCCGCATTAAGAGGAGCGGAGGCAAGAGCCTCCTATGCAGCCTGCTATGAGCATGGAGCTGTGGAGGTTGATGCGATGTGAGCTCTGATCCTGAACTGAATTTCTGCTGGCATTGACTGTGCCTGCAGAAAAAGCAAAATAAACCTGCCCAAACTCACCTTATTTTATCTTCCGAGCAGGAAAAGCATGCATACAGACCGTGGGTAATCCATCTGCAGGTCAGTGTCCACGGGCTCTGATGGCCCATTGGGTAGGAGGCAGCAGCACAACTGCACCTCTGGGATGCTTGAGGCAGGATCTGTGTAGGTGCGGTTCACAGCAGCATTTTGTCACAGGGATCATCATGGAGCAGAGTTGATCAGAGACACATTCAATCTCCTCCCTCGCTGCCAACTCTGAGCTGAGAGCAGCAAAGTGCTGGCTCAGGAGGCTGTCTGAGAGGTGGAGGTGTAAATCCTAGGGTTGCTGGTGATGACAATGCTAGTTTAGAAGACATTTTTTAGTAACTCCTTGTCTTTTTGAGAATTGAACCAAAATCTGAGAGATATTACAGACTTCTTTATTTAGGATAATGGACTCATTTTGTTTTATTGTTCTGTCAGGTTTTAACCTTCAACATAGCTGCACTATAACTCCTTAACTAGAAATCCCACAACTTCTAGAGTAATAGCTATTATTTATTTAGCTCTTGCTAGATGCCTCTGTAATAGCTTTTGAGGATAATTTTTCTCCCAAACTGGGGATGCTACCAGTACGCTTGAAATTGGGTCCTCAACACTGCGGAGCACTTAGATTCTGGTAATACTGGTCCTTTTGAATGTAATTTTCTTGTAGGGAATTTAATAGCAGAAAACTTCTAGATTTTTTTATATTTATATGGTAGTAATAGAGTTAGATGGGGGAATGCCAAAAATAAAAAAGCAAGTCCTGTTACCATTTCATTACTCTTGCCAGATCATTACACACATCCTTTCCTCATCTGTATTTTGAAATCCTGCCATCTGTCCAATATCTGAGACCTGTAAATCAAGTTTAGGGAAGATGAAGCAGGGTGGAAAAGGAATTTGGGGGAAAGATGCAAGGGAAGAAGAAAACATTATTCTTAATTAGAAATGAGAAGGCAAGACTACAAGCTACCCAGCAGTGAGTAGGAGAACTGAGCTGTTGGTGTCCCTGTCTGGTTTGAAGCAGCAGGAGAGCAGACCTTGAGGGCAGCACCTGCAGATAACAAATGTGTGACCAAGAAGGGCATCTTCTACTTGGTTCCTAGGGGAGAAAAGGACAAGATTACCACAAAAGGTCTATTGCATCGCTTTAGTTTACTTCACTTACAAAACAGCACAGAATTTTGCACTGCTTTTTTGAATAAGCTGTTAAACCCCACAGAGACTCTATTGACCTCAACAGATGCCATGGATGGCATGAAAACAGTATTTTGATGATTTTTTTTGCCATTTTAGTGTTGGTGTGGTTATTTTGTTTGTTTGAGTTTAGTCAAAATCCCTGCGACTTTGGGTGGTGTACTTCGGCTATCTGCATCTCCTCTCTTTATCTATATTATAGAGTTAGAACAGAGGAAGTTTTGTGAGTGCTTGACACTGTGGAAATTAAGCCATAAGCATATCTGTGTGCTAGTTGAACTGGATTTTTTCGGCTCTAAAGATTGATGCTTTTAAACAGACTGGATAACAATCCTACTAAACATCCCATTGTTGTGTAAAATAGATCAAATTCTTTTCTATTTCACCAAATTTCTTTGTTTCAATTTACTAAAACATTAGAACAAATATAGTAGCTCTTCTATCTTGAGGAATCAAAGTAATCCTCGGACTTCAACACTTTAACACGCATCACTTAATTAAACTTGCTGACAGCTGTGTAGTTACATATTAGGAAATATATTTTAAGGACTTGGGGAACAGCTTACAGAATTTAAATGTAATTTGAAAACTGTTAAGATTTTTTTTAAGGTTTCTGCTGAACAAAATTCCAAGTTTTCTAGTGGGACATGTTTGTTTGACAGTGACTAACAGCACACCTAAGTTTATTTCCATCTCTGTTACATAAAGTAATAATTGCTGGAATGATCAGTCACCTGCTTTACTTTCTGTTCCTAGGATTCAGTTTTGCCTTCTGCTTTCCTTCTCTAGTGCCTCCAGTACATGACCCATAATTTGCTTGATGCCTCTGCTGATCAGGTGGGTTATGCACTGGGCCCTGGGTCTGAAGATTCTCCAGGCCTGGGGTAATGTGAACTTTGTATTTCACAGACCCCAGAGAAAAACAGTTGCTCTGGAGAGCCCAGGCTCTGAAGCAAGCTCAGCAATAGAGTTGACTTTGTAGCCATGGCCAGGATCTGCTTTGCTCTCTGCTTGCTCTCCTTCGTGACTGTGGAGATACTCAGACTTAGCATTGCTGATCCACTGCTATTAACAGATTTTCCCTATTTTGTGCCTCCTCTGGGCTTTTTGCTTGACATTTTCTAACTGCCCAACAGAGAAGGAAGGTGAGAGTAGTTGTACTCAGGCTACTTGTTCCAGGCAATTGCCATGCAGTAGTGTTTATGGAGCTTGAATGTTAAGCATTTTAATAATGTCAACTTGACTGAACAAGATTTAATTATTTATAAGGATGTATTGGGTTTTCTGTGAGGGGTTTTTGGTTGTCTTTGGTAACAGGGGGAGGGCTATGGAGATGGCCCTTTAAGAAGCTACCTGAAAAGCTCCCACTTTGCCTTTGTCAGACCCACCTCTGACCAGGGCTAAACCAATCAGCGCCTCTGCGAATTCATGTATTTAAGGGGGGCGCAGGGCATTGACGTGCGGGTACAAAGCAGACCCCACAATCTGTAAGATTGTAAAGTAGGTATGTTTATTCACCGGTGGGCAGCAAGGTAGATTTTTTTCTCTAGATCTTGTGCGCCGAATGCCACCGCTCGCCGAGGTTATATGCGGTA
>NW_010184860.1:320-1820 GCF_000695765.1 Mesitornis unicolor | reverse complement strand
GAGGAATTTGGGGGAAATTGGAGGAAATTGGAAATGATTGGAGGAATTTGGGGGGAAATTGGAGGAATTTGGGGAAAGAATTTGGAGGAAGTTGGGGGAAATGGGAGGAATTTGGGAAAATTTGAAGGAATTGGGAAATTGGAGGAATTTGGGGGAATATTTGGAGTAAATTGGGAGAAATTGGAAATGTGAAAGAATTTGGAGGAATTTGAGGGAAATTGGAGGAATTTGGGAAAATTTGGAGGAATTTGAGGGAAATTGGAGGAATTTGGGGGAAATTGGAGGAATTTGGGGGGAAATTGGAGGAATTTGGGGAAAGAATTTGGAGGAAGTTGGGGGAAATGGGAGGAATTTGGGAAAATTTGAAGGAATTGGGAAATTGGAGGAATTTGGGGGAATATTTGGAGTAAATTGGGAGAAATTGGAAATGTGAGGAATTTGGGAAATTTTGGAGGAATTTGGGGGAAATTGGAGGAATTTGGGGGAATATTTGGAGGAAATTGGGGAAAATTGGAGGAAATTGGGGAAATTGGAGGAATTAGGAAATTGGAAATGGGAGGGATTTGGGAATATTTAGAGGAATTTGGGGGAAATCGGAGGAATTTGGGAAACTTTGGAGGAATTGGGGGGAAATTGGAGGAAATTGGGGGAAAAATTGGAGGAATTGGGAAATTGGGGAAAAATGGGAGGAATTTGGGGGAAAATTGGAGGAATTAAATTGGGGGAAATGAGAGGAATTTGGAGGAATTTGGGGGAAATGGAGAATTGGGAAATTGGGGGAATCGGGGGGAAAATTGGAGGAATTTATTTGGGGGTTGGGAAATTGGAGGAATTTGGGGGAAATTGGAGGAAATTGGGGGAAATTGGAGGAATTTTGGGGGAAATTGGG
Source organism: Mesitornis unicolor (assembly GCF_000695765.1). Taxonomy (NCBI): domain Eukaryota; kingdom Metazoa; phylum Chordata; class Aves; order Mesitornithiformes; family Mesitornithidae; genus Mesitornis; species Mesitornis unicolor. Next base: position 931 of record NW_010184860.1, on the reverse strand, counting down.
AAATGGGAGGAATTTGGGGGACTATTTGGAGGAATTTGGGGGAAATTGGATTAATTTGGGGAAAAAATTGGAGGAAGTTGGGGGAAATGGGAGGAATTTGGGAAAATTTGAAGGAATTGGGAAATTGGAGGAATTTGGGGAAAAATTGGAGGAAATTGGGGGAAAAATTTGGAGGAAATTGGGGGAAATTGGAGGAAATTGAGAAATTGGAAATGGGAGGGATTTGGGAAAATTTGGAGGAATTTGGGGGAAATGGGAGGAATTTGGGGAAATTGGGGAAATGGGAGGAATTTGGGACGTTTTGGAGGAATTTGGTAAATTTTGGAGGAATTTGGGGAAAATTTGGAGGAATTTGGGGGGAAATTGGAGGAATTTGGAAAAAATTTTAGGGAAATTGGAGGAATTTGGGGGGAAATTTGGAGGAATTTGAGGAAAATTTGAGCAATTGGGAAACGGGATTTGGGGAAAATGGGAAGAATTTAGGGGAAATCTGGAGGAGTTTGGGGAAAATGGGGAATTTGGGGTGAATTGGAGGAATTTGGGGGAAATGTGGGGGGAATTGGGGAAAATTGGAGGAATTTGGGGCAGAACCCGTGGCTGCTGCACAAATT
>NW_010184860.1:0-220 GCF_000695765.1 Mesitornis unicolor | reverse complement strand
CCCCCCCCCCCCAGCTCAGAGGGGGTGTGGGGACCCCGGACTCAGTGGGGTTGGGGTCTCAGGGGGGGACCCTTGGGGCTGTGGTCCCCCCACAAATGGGTCTGGGGGCTCAGGGTGGGACCCCAGAGCCTGACCTGGGATCTTTGGGGAGGGGGGGCTCTAGGACCTGGATCCCACCCATGAGTGGGGCTGGGGGCTTCAGGAGGGACCCCAGACCCCA
>NW_010184859.1:0-1326 GCF_000695765.1 Mesitornis unicolor | reverse complement strand
GCGATTCTGTGATTCTGTGATTCACAGGATCCCAACTCCAAATTCTGTTATGATAAATTGACATTGAACTTAAACAGTAGAAGTTATTACTATGTCTTTATATATACACGTGCGTGCACACACTTTTGGTTGACCTGTTCTTTGTTGCAGATTTGTAAGGAAGTAAAATGCTGTTGAGCTCTGCCAAGTCCTTGATTTGTGATGAAGCTTTAATTTGGTCTTAATAATTTCTGATATCATACAGTAATTTTCCAGAGTTAAGCCGCAGATGGTTATACTGGCTTTCTCCTCGAAAAAGGGAACTGGAGGAAATCAAGGACTCAGTCCCTAGGAAGAGCTGTAGAATCAGAGTCCAGCATTGCTGTACGCTTCTGGACATGGGAAGTTTAGAAATAACCTTTAAAGCAGTTTAAATGTACTAGATATATTATGTGCGTGTTCTCAGTTTTTTCCTAGGTTTTCCATAGATTTTCTTTGTGGCCTTGAGGTTGTAATTAACATCTTTCCCATTTCTGTAAAATGGGTTTAGAGCACCCAAGCAGTTAAGCAAATTTTGAGATTCCTGGTGGAAAATGAATAATTTTAAAATTATTATCTGTTGGTTAATTTTTAGGTAACATTGCCAATGTGACATCACAAAAAAACACATTTGTACCAGAGATATTTAGAGTTTAGTAGCTGTCTATTTCAAATGCACAGGGCTCAGAAGAGCACAAGTTGTCAAAGAAACCCCGTATTGAAAGAAGCCAGGTTTCCAAAACTCCATGCAATGCATGCTGTTCATCCCCAGTAATCAAATTTGTTGGTCCATCTTTACTTGAATGTATTTGATTACTCTCTGAATTTAAATCTTAAAGGGTTTTTTTGTTTGTTTTTTAGGTAAATCGTCATAGAAGAAATCGTTCCCAGCACAACTTAACTCTTCAAGCCATCATTCATTAGTACGCAGGACCACACAGTAAGCTCTACGGAACTGATAAATCACCCTTGTTATTTTAGATGTTTATAATGTCAATGTTACACATGCTTTACTAAAGTATAAATATGTGAGGTTTTGGATGTCTCAAGATGTTAAGGGATTTGAGGGACTTTGATTAATCAATAAAAATAATAATTTTAGAAACATATAGCCTGACTTTACTGTTAATTCCATTGTACAGGACTGAGGTTTCATCAGTAGTATTACTTGGTATAAAGGAATGCGACCATGTCTTTGTCCTGTCTTTGCCCATATTAAGGTGTTTTTAATATTAGTATCATTTCTTATACGTAGAAGTGATCTCAAAATTTAACTATTTCCTTGACATTGAAAACATCTGTGGGGAA
>NW_010184858.1:10718-34014 GCF_000695765.1 Mesitornis unicolor | reverse complement strand
GAGCAAGATGCTGTGGGAAACTGTGTCGAATTGAGGGTTATATTTGTCATGGTTGAAGGTGTCCTTTTTCTTTGTTTTCATTGTGATGGATGTGAAATTTTGATCAAAACAGGTTAATGGTTTGGCAGACTGAGAAAGCTAAAACAGCTTAAAAATAGGTTGCATGGCATAGTAAAACAGGTGCAGAGGAAGGAAAAAAGAAGAGAAGTTTTTCAGGAATGGAAATTTTGTAAAAAATCTACCCAAATTTAGCTAGAGTATAATGCAAAATTAAAAATAAAATCACCATTTTCACTTTCTAGCAGACAAATATCTCAGATAAAATCTGAAGATCTAGTTCTCGCCAAACAAACTCAAGCTTCTGTGTGTCCCTATTACCAGCTGCCAACTGTGCAATGTAGGGCTTCTGACTGGAAGAACCCATAGTTCCAGACAGAAGCTTTCCAGACAGAAAGTCCCCACACAATCCCATCTTCCAATCACCTGTCCAAAAAATACTCCATACCAGGTAGAAGAAGTCATCCAGCCACCTGCCAAGATACCGGTTTTGTATCTTCCCAATCCAAGGGTCTTGGTAAGTTTTATGAGTTGCAGTGAAATAAATACTTTCTGTTGCAGAGCTCACCAGGGCAAAGGGGATACAGACCCACTAGGATAGAAACAGAAATAGTTAACCATTTCCCCAGAGCCCTTGTTCTTGGACAAGCTATTCAGATATTGAAATTAAGCAAGACATAGAACATAAAGTTTCACAAGATTAAACCCAGACTAATAGCCTTCCTTTATCTCCCTTCCTGACTCTAAACCTACGTATTCCTGGTTCATCAAGAACATGAGGCTGTAGTTCAGGTCAACTGGTGCTTTAAGGAAACAGATCTCTCTCCTTTCCAGCCAAGATTGTTCTGGACAGGTTCTGCAGTCCTTATGAGCAGCCATGTTCACCTAGCAAGGCCAATAGCTTGTCTGAGCACTGACTAAAATCCATCAGAGCTGTAAGATGTTTCAGGAGACCTGTTCTCTTGAAGAGGAACTCTAGGGGAATGGGCTAGTATTGATGGAGGTATTTTTGGTCTAAGACATACTGAAAAGAGCAGAATTTTCCCCCTTAGTAAAGAATCTGGTAACAAAGAAATGCATAGGACTTGCCAGGCTGAGAGCAATGAAAACCAGCTGGATGATATCTGTGTAGGCCACAGAATAGAGGCCTCCCAGTAGAGTGTAGAGTACGACAGTGCATGCTGAGGCGATGATGGCCAAAGAGCCTCCAATATCCAAGATGACCTTCATTGTTGCTCCTGCAGACAAAGTGGTCAAGTACTTCAAGACAGATTTTAGACATGCAGAATACAGAATCAATAAAGATGTGTTATTCCCTTGATGTCAGCACACCACACTGTGTGAGAAGTGCATGGTCTACAGAGAGTAGGCAGAGTGAGGACTCAGGAGGGACGTGTTCCCTTTCTGCTCCTACCTTGCTGCATGGCCTTTGCCAAGGCACTTCGTCTTTTTACATCTGCTCTCTCGCAGACAAGTTAAAGGTTTTTTGAAAAACTCATCTTGCCAGACTTTTCTATTATAATATGATGAATATATACTACTGTCATTTGTTGTAGACCTAAAAACATGTTTTCCAGAAATGAGAAATGCTTGTGTTTCTCTCACGAAAGGAATCAGGAAACAAAACTTTCCACAGCTTATTCCAATGCAATTCTCAGATTTGTATTACACTTTGAGAGTTGAGCCACATGAACTTTGACAAATATAACAACAAAGTAAATATTTACCCAGGGATGCCAGGATAGCTGCAAACCAGAACATCTCTCCTAGCAGTGATGGAATGAACAGTAAGCTTCCCATCACGTTCCCATAAGCTTCTTGAAGGGGATCCATCACTGTCACATAATTCTTGGTTCTCATTGGATTTACAAAGAAGAAACCACCTATCAGAAGTGTTGACATTTTGGTATAAATTTGCATGTATTATATACCAGGAAAAAAATGTAAGAATACTATGGTAGTTGGGTATCAGACCCTTATGGTGCGTGTGGAATTCATACACGATGAACTCTAGAGAATGGTGCAGCCAACCAGACACAAGGGCCTCAATTCACTTGCCTAGATGTGGGGTTTCATTCATCTGAGAGGTCCCAGGTTATAAAGGACATCTGCTTATAGCTGATGGATATGACCCTGCACTTTTGACAGATCTACATCTTTCCAGAGCGGCTACCAGCAGCCAGGTAGGACCCCGTAGGCCATCTCAAATGGCATAGGATACTTGTGTGACCGTAACAGAACTTAGCTCAGAAGACACACACATACAATCTCCTTTCCCTCTCCAATAACCTACCAACCTAAAAGACAAACTTTTCTGAAACAGTCCCTGTGGCAAATGTCAGTAGGCAGAGTGAGGCATTGAAGACTCATATTTGACTAAGAAAAAGACAAACTTTTGTCCTTGACCATGTGAAGCAACATGTTGATATATGTTCCTTTTCTGGTTACATTTTCATTTTGGTGACTTCATTGTCTCTCCCCAGAACTATATTGTTTTAATCTGCACATTGAGCTGAGTCCCACCCATCTTCATCTGAATATTACACTTCAGACTTACAGCTGTCTCATTAAAACCAAAGAATACGTATTGTGCCTAACCCTGAAGCCACCAGGGCTGCTCATCTGGGCAGTACTGACCTGAGTAAAGATTGCAGGATGAGACCTGCACTCTCCAATTTCATTAGTAAGAATTACTCACATAAGAATGCTGGCAGTATAATTCCAAGCCTGATTCATATTCATGTCACTTGGACTCTCTTCTCTGACTTAAGAATAAAGGTTACTGTTCTTTTAGATGTTCCTATACAAGGTTTGCACAGGTCTCCTTGCTTTAATCATCCCATGTGGCTAGAGAGTTATGGTATAACTCAGTGTGGACTGAAAGAAACTTTGTTCCTGGCAACACAGCTGAGCCTCAGTGTCAGTCCAATAATTCTTGGAGTTAGAAATGGCAACTTAGGTATAGGACACTGCAAACTTAGCTTAGTTTCAACAAAATAGTGACCAGCTGTAAAGATGGATAAGCTGGAAGCACTACAAATTCATCCTGAGATGAGACTACTCAGAAGAATGCATTTTAGTGGAAAATCAAGATAGTATTATTTCATCAGACAGAAATTTCGAATAAAAAAATTAAAATGACACCAATACTCTCAAGAGTCTGTGAATAAGGGACCATGATAAAAAAGCAAAATGCACATAGCAACATGCTTCTAAAGTTCCTAGTTAAGATTTTTGTCCTATAAATTGCTTCAAGCAGGCAAAACTCCACACTAGCTCCAAGATACCTCAATTTCTAATGCTTCAGTTTAGAGGATAGTATTATAAGTGTTTATTCTGGATCTATGGGAGACTGAAGAAACTAAATCACCTTTAAAATCTACTCTGTACTCTGTTACACATGCTAATATACTCATACGATTTTTTTAAAAAAACTTATATGTTCTGATTACATGAATTTTTTACCAATAACAAGTGACAAGGCAAATCCCACAGGTGCCTGGACCCACAGCAGTCCTTTTGAAGGCCGGTAGACTATTTCAGCTGTGCCATTGATATATGCTCCTCCAACCCAGGTGGCTGTAAACATGGAAGATGGAAAGGTAAGAATTATGATACATATTCTCAGCTAGTCTTGTAGAATACTCTGAGAGCTTATAAGCCTTTTTCTCATATAAATATTTAATCACACTTCTGTTTTCTTTACAAAGTTTTCTCTCAGATGTGCTGTGGAGTACAGGTAACAGTATTAGAATCTCACCCTAAATAATTTCCCACATTCAAGAATGAATAACTATGTGTGCATGAAAAAGCTCAATGTTTAAATATTTAGAGGCTGTTTCAATGTAGTTCTTTTTAATTTCGTTGTTCTCAGTGGAAGATTTTTGCTACAGCAAACAGAATTGCCTTTGTTATTCTGCTGTGACTGAGAGAGCATCCTTCATTGGCATCATTTACAAAGTCTAAGAAAATAGACATTAGGAAAAAAAACTGCAAGAAGACGTTCCAGTCAGAACACAAACCTACAACATGAGCTTAAGTGTCTTAGCCAGGCAAATACCACCTGGGGAAGCTTTCACCAAAAAAAACAGCGTAGGGAAGGGATTTTCAGATGATGCCAGGCAGCAAGAAGAGGGCATCAGTCAGTGGGGAAACATTTTTTCTTCAGAAGAGAAGCCAGTGCTCACCATAAGCAGTGTTTTCATATCATTGCACACAGAACTGGATTGTTCCAGGAGCAAAGTTCTTCTGTTATGCTGGATGACAGAATCTCGTTCAAAATTAAGACCACAGTCCTCCTTAATAAAAAATGTCATATTCTTCAGTCTCTCTTAATTTAAACTCTTTAACTCTTAACTAAACTCTTAAATTAATTTATTTTGTTTAAAAGAATCTACATAAACATTAAGTTCTGCTCAGTGTGAAGAGGTTTGGAAGAATCCATTCCAAAATAATTCATGAAATCATACTCCTTTAAAGACACGGTTAGTTAAAATCTGCCCTGACATTAAAGGAGTTCACTTGGTTTGAAAGAAAAGTCTCCTGGATCCATGTAATGCATTTATTTTAAGAAGAATTTTTAAAAGTCCTTTAAGAAAACTTACCTGTTGCAGTGAACAATCCAATGAAAACATTTATCCTCCTCCCTCCAACTATGGCCATTTCAGTTGGGTTTCTGTTCTGCTGGTCCTTTTTGCTTTTCCAAGAAGCCCAAATTCCAGTAGCTAAAGTTAACATAAAAAACACACTCAAAGATACTAAGCCAGATATATTTAGAGCCATTTCTTTAGCTTAATTTAGATCCTAGAAAGGAATAATGGCTTGATGATAATATTCTTTGATCAAGCCCACAGTCAGAAGAAAATAGAAAAAAACACCAGAAAAAAATAATGCTGCCTTGTACAGAAACAGCTAAGTATTAGTTTGCTGTACTTTGCAAGGAAAAATGCAGTACAAAACAGCCATAAACCCAAAAATCTTGAGAACTGGATGCAGAGTTGCTGTCTTTGGAGGGCCACTGGCAGCTCTTCAGTCTTCCCTCTTCTTCAAAAGATATTCTATCTTATTTTTCTGGGGAGCAGTGATTAAGAGGGTAGGAATTAGTGTTGATAAGAGGAGTGGAGCACTGATATGAGGGGTAACACTAGCTTGGCTTAAAGGAGGGGAAAAGTTATATTTTGTCTGATATGCAATGGTATGAAAATAATCCGTATTTCTTTAGGTTTTGTCTAGACACAAGGTTGACACAGAAGATAGGGCCAAGATTTTGTCTCTTTAAAGCTGACTGAAATAAACCCTCAATAATCATCAAAATAAACCTAGACAACAACAAAAAAGATTTACCACTGACTAGCCAAGGGAGCTGCATGCTGATATTCTAAGAAAACAAATTATTTCACTGCTGGAGACAGGCAGGAGAGCAAGGTGGTGTTGGACTCTTTAATAAAACTACAGGGAAGACACAGACTTGGTCAAGCTATATTAAACAGACATGATTCTGAGAAAAACTCTTACATGCCTTAATGAATGAAGTTGGTTACATTTGTTATAGAGTTGTCATACTGATATCTTTTTAGTTGCCCTGTGAATCTTTTTCATCTCTCCAGATATGAATCTTCATAACCAATTCTACATAAAAACTGTCCTATTTAGGGCACTTTTTTGGCTTCCCTGGATTCTCCCCTCCATCTGTGGAGCAGGGAAATCACATGGAAATCACAGATTTCTTCTTCTCAGATACACTCTGAGCAGGAGTTTGAAAGACCAAATCTTTAGGAAGCTTTTCTGCAGTGTGCCATCTTCTGCAGCCATCCAGGAGCAGCTGTGCATGGCAATGACAGTGCCACAGGTGGGCATGTCCCATGGGCAGGACATGGTAGGAACATACAGGCACATGGGCAATGGCTGTGGAAAGGAGATGGGGAGAAGTGCAGGAACCCCATGTTTTCTGGGACCCCTCTCTGTACAAAGGAAGAGGAGGGTTTCAGTAAGTTATGCAGTGATCTGGTGGGAAGTCTCTAAAAGAAGTGGTTATAAAAAAGTGAAAATTAAAAAATATGAAAAAGCCTGACAACCAGATGATTATTCATCCTGCCTTTGGAGAAATATTCCTTTATATTTATAATCAGATGCTATTTTGACTAAGCAAGGGGTTTTACACTCTGATAAGATTATTTATGTACAAAAAAGGACACTGTGCATTTTCAAGGCACATTTTCTGGGTGGTAATTAGAAGCGCTCCCTTTCATCTTAATTGTGCCTGCTACAAAGTCATAGAAACTGCAGCTGTTGGTGGCAATGGAGTCACTGATTTCTCTGGGTTCCCTTCCTTGCTCAAAATGGATGTTTCAAAAACTTTAAAAATGCTGTTTTCACACAGACACACACTAAGTTTTTTTTCTATGAACAAATGTTTTGCACTATATTCTCTAGGCAGGCACAGGCTCAGGTTAAAGGTGCACGCATCTGAGTCTCAGCAGCCAGGCACTCTTGGGAGGAAACACCTGGTGTTGCATCCTCTATCTGGAGGTCAAATGAATCCAACGTAACCAAAGTAAGATTTGAATTTGTTCTTTGATGTCTGTAGAGAACATCTGGACTGACTCTATTTTTATAATCTCTTGGGAAAAAAACCAACAAACAACCAATAAAAACTGTCAGGCATAAAAATCTGCAGGAAAGCTTCATTTAAAGACCCTGAAGAATGGAGGGTAGATGTGCTAGAACAAGATGTAAGTGAAAATGTTATACGATGGGATGAAGGAAACTCAGAAAAGAAGTATGTGTAAGGTAGTTCATCTGAAGCTGGAGTGTTTTTGGTGATATACAGTGAATAGAAGAAGGATTGTAAAAGCATGAGTTTATACCAATATCCTGGTTTGAGCTAAATAGAGCTAATTTTTTATTTAGTGATTTTACTTTTCAGCTCAGTCTCTTTTAAGTGGCTGAACTTGCTGAAACTAGCAGGGTGTTCTTCCAGTATGTGTTGCTAGAAGATATGCTCAAGGTCAGTTGACTCATCATGGGTGCCGTGTCTGCGCCTACAGGGGGGAAGCGGACCCAAAACTGACCAACTAGGTATTCCATCCCACATACCTCATACTGAGTATAAAGTTGAAGGATCACGAGGATCTTGGCCCTTCTTCCATCTTGGGGCCCTTCCATCTTGGACCCTTCTATCCATCTCAATCCTGCAGTGGCCGAGGTCTGAGCAGAACCCTGCTAGTTCATCTGCTGCTGATCCTGATCCATGTGTTTCTGCATCCTGCTCCCACCTGCTGCTGAGTTCGGTGTGGGACTTTTCCAGTGCCCTGCTCCGCAGAGCCTCTGCTGACGTATTCATCACTGGGGGAGTAGGGGGAGGATTTTATATTGGTTTTGTATAGATTTGTACACATTTGTATATATTTCATTATTTTCCTATTTACAATATTATCCTGTAGTGTTAGTATTATTGTTTTATTAAATCTGTTAGTGTATTTTCCAACCCGTAAAATCTCTCTCCCTTATTCTCTTTTCTCTTCCCTTCTGGGGAGGGGAGAGGGGTTAACAGAGAGCGTCTGACCAGGATTTAGTGGCCGGCCCTGCCCTAAACCACGTCAACCAAGAAGGGCAATTGCTCACTGAATCTGTTGTTGTGCTCTTTTACCACTAGATGACTCTCAGCTAATGCATTTATTTTACCAAAAAAAAAAATAAATCTAATTGAGAGATATTTCAGGTGGGCTTCACCTCCCTGTTCATGGCAGAGGGCTGCAGCTTTGGGTACCAGCTGCTGTGCTGCTCACTGCAAGCTCCCTGTGTCACTAATGGGGAGAAATACAAAATTTTAGGAGGTGATTCACTGACCTATTTTAGGTTCTGTGAGGCAGGACAGGGCAAGGGCAGATCTCAGTCTGCTGGACTCAGGGCTGCTTTTGAGTGGTGTCACATTTAAGTCACTTTTAAGAGTGCTACTCAGTAGATGATTCAGGACTTGATTCAGTTGCTCTCATAGAGATGGCTGGTGCCACTTGAGAAGGTCTAAAGCCTCTGAGATGTCCACATGGGCAAGCAGATGTTGCAGAGCCCCTGTAGGAGACACATGCCCTTCTGGAGCAGCAGCCAGGATATTCTGGTGTATCTCCAATGGTTCTGAGTATCTACTTGGGGCGTACTCAGCTGAACTCTTACTCTCTCCTTATCACTTGACATTGATTGAACAAACTCTGACATGGATGGCTGATGAAAATAGAGGAGTGACTGGAAGAAAGTAAGAAGTGCTGTATACCAGGGAAGCTTTCTGTCTATGGTGAAAATTATCCATATATCCATAATTATCATTATGGACAAAACGGTGGCCGCTGACTAAGATAAAGCTCTTGCCCTGCCTTTCTGGGCTAAATGTGCTACATTATTGATGATGAGCTTTAGACGGCTCTCTGTGCCCATGGGCTCATTAGGAAAGGGGCGCTGTCAGGAGAGTGAGGTCCCACTGGGAAAGGCATTTCTGAAGTGGGACTATCCTCAGTCACTCCTCTGGAAAGGGACAAGCCCAGAGAGCTGGTGCTTTGTAAGAAATGAAATAAAGTACTCTGAGAGTCTGGAAATTACTTCTTAAAAAAAATTAGGGAATTTTTTTACATTTGCTTGCAAAGAAGTGGTTGCCTTTCAGGAGCTCTCTGGGAGGAGAGAGGAAAGGCTGGGGCGGTGGCAGCCAAGCAGAGGCTGTGGCACAGGGTGGTCTGCAGGGACCAACCTCTCCCTGGTTTGCTTTGCTCTGCACACCAAGAAAAACGGAGCACTGGGGCCTGAGGCAGCTGAACTATTTGCATGAAAATGATCTGACAGTTCCTCTTGAAATGAGATGGTATGAATTAGTCTGTGGTTTTCAACACAGGTATTTGCATCAAGTCCTTGATCTTGGCAGCTGAGACACTGGGCCACTGGTCTCCAAACATTTACAATTTTTCACATGGTGTCCTTGGTCTAAATTTTTATTCTTATATCCTGTGTGGTGAGACCACACAGTAGGTAATAAATATATAAAAAAATAAACAAATATTTTGTCATCATGCTTGTATGAGTTTCTGACCATTAATTATTTAAGTTTGTTAGATAGAGAAGACAGATTGGTTGGTAGGTAGGTAGGTAGAAGACAGACAGACAGACAGACAGATAGATAGATAGATAGACAGGAAGAGAATAGAGATAAAAGATAGAGAAGAATATTAAGAATTCCTTAGTTTTACTAAAGTCTGCATGTGTGCAGTACATGAACAATTTCAGAGACAAAATACCTCTTTTCCTATGTTAGGAGATTTCCCTGAAATAATTCTATTTTGTGAAAAAAAAACAACAACAAAACCAAACTTAAAATCTGTAGTAATCCTAATTCTAAAATACAGTATTTTATCTCTAGTTTAGCCAACTCTTTGTCCAAATAAAAATTACTATTAGTAGTATTATGTAGTAATGCTCTTTTGAAGCCTTGCCCACCAGAAAATCCTGGGTTTGCAGGTGTCCCTGCTGTGCTCGGTGTGAGAAGCTGTCCCTGTTGCAGTGTTCTTGTTGGCTCCTGGAGGAGGCTCTGGTGTCATTTTCTAGAGGTCAGGCTTTGACTCATGTAAAAGGTGATTTGAGGGATCTGAAAAACCACGAGCTGAAATAATTTCACCTAACTTTAGCCATCTTTATGTATCTTCGCTAAATGAATTTTTAGCATCCCTGTGTTTGCAAGAGACAGGTGTTTGCTTTGGTCACCCACACTCCCACATTACTGGCTCCAGCTGAGATACTTGGGTCTCCAGACATTTGTGAGTGGCTCTCAGGCATGACAGAGACCCTTGCCACCTGGAGTGTCAACTGGAGGCTGAGCACGGTGCTTTGCTGCACTTCAAATGGCACCAGCTGCTCCTGTCTAGGTTGGAGAACTGAATCTTGTCTGAAGAGGCAATTCCTCCCGCCTACTTTGGACATCTTAATAAGTGTGGGGTGGAGGAAGACTGCCACATGGCTTGATGCCTACTCCAGAAAAGACTCCTTTTCAGTGGTTCAAGTCAGACAAGATTAATTTAACAGTACTTCCTGTATTATTTCACATCTCTTCCTGTCAAATCTAGTTTGAAGTCACAGGTCATTTAAGTCACACCAGTTAAGCCAGAAAAGAACTTTAGATTAACAATATTTAATATTTACATATATCGGTGAGGTCAACGATTGCACAGTTGGCAGAACAGAGGGTTTGGTGTCCCTGTAAGCACAGAGAGGTGACAGTGAGCATCCATCCCCAGGACAGGACAGCCTGGAACAAGCAGATGGCAGCAATACAGTGCATTTCCTCTCCCATGGTGGGGGTGGTGTGTGCTGGTGGGTTCTCTCCCTCCCTCGGGGCTGGCACTGTCCAAACTGGTTTTATCATAGAGAAGACAGTCGGGGAGACAGAACTAAAGGATTAAGGCAGGGCTGATACTTAGGGACTGTGAAGAGCTCATAGAGCCCCTCTGCAGATGAGGGAGTCTCTCTCCACCTGGCTGCATGTTAAATAGCCTTACTTCTAGGTGTTGCCTTCACTCTTTTTCTGGTTGAATTATTTGGCTTTATTTTGATGTCCGCTTTACATAGTAGCACTGTCCAGGTTTCACTGCTGACAATGAACATCAACTTTTTAAGCCACCTGGCAGGTTTGGATGTACCTAGTCATGACTGCAAACTTCAACAAGTTTTATGGTTTGGTTTTCTTTTTTTTTTCCTTTTTTTTTTTCCCAGAAAGGGCTTTTAAGTTTAATAGGTCAAATTTCCTGCTTATAGAGGTGAAGCTATGCTCTGAGGAAGTGTACGTGTGCTCCTTATCTTTGAAAAAACAACATTTTATTCCCAATTTTATATAAAGAGGACATTTATACAAAACAATTTGTGTGATCCTTTAGAGGACAGCACAAACAGCCATGCGATAACTATGTTCAGACAACTTGGTTCCATGCTACAATGCAGGAATATGAACAACTTTTGACTGAGGAAACTCTGAAAAATAGACTCCAAGGGCTTTAAGTATATTCTGATTATCGTGACTGCATACGTGCATTCAGGGTGGAGAAAGGGTGTCTTACAGTTTGGCTGAGTCAGGGAAGCCAGTGACATGTCCAAGAATTAACCTTTGAGGAAGTCACTGAAATGATGAGATTTCTGAAATTTGCCAGTCACGGACTTTAGCATCAAGAGCTTTATCTTGAGCGATGATGGAGAATTAGGCAGTTCCTGGTTGGGATTACTGCTGCTGTAACACTAAGGCTGATGCAATTTGTTGCCTTGCAGATTGTATCTCTTATTTATCAGTAAGCTGCACATAATTACTGTCTTTATAGATTTAATGTTTATCACTACCAGTTAATTACTTTGTCCATGTGATCTAGAACAGCCCAGCAGACCTGTGTGGACATTAGTGAGACTCCTATGCAGTCTCGTGAGGGTAAAATTGGTGCTGAGGTTCTGCTTTTTGTGAAAACAGACATAGCTAAGATTTTGCTCCAAACCCTGCTGTCTATATTGGCCCACATGTCCCACCAGGGCTATGACATCTCTCAGATGCTCCTGAATAACTGATTTAGAAGTGCACTGAACTTTGCTGTACATGACAACAGGCTACTGAACAGGCACAAGGGGATTTGCCTTCAGAGCGCCTGAAGAAGGCTGAAAACTCTGTGCTTTGGTTGCCTCTGCAGGGTCACAAATGCTGCTTCATATAGTCTCTGCTCATCCTAATTTAACTCTGGGAGTATCCAGTTAGCAAGTGAATAGGAATAGACAGGTCAGGTCACAGTGGGATTTGGGGGGGGGACCGGAGATTATTTACATCCAGACAGAGAGCACCTGCCTTGTGCAGCTGATAAATGTACACATTAACAACGGTTCCGTTTCCCATATACACAAGAGGGCAAGTGATAGCTTTTATGTGGGGACTGTTGTGTTTCATGCACAAGTAGAGCAGTCAGGACCAGAGAGATTAGTGGTTTTGCCAGTACCTGAGGTTTAGAAGGAATATTTAGAGAGATGAAGACCTGGAGCTTCACACCTAAATAATCTAGCCCTTTTCCACCCTAACTTCTTTATAAAAAAATCATTTTGCCCAATGAAACTCCTGAACATTTTTGGTTTTCTTTGTCATCACCCCATAAATACAGTGCAGTGCACTCCCCTTATTGTATGTGAATTGCAGCTTGAAGCTTGTCCTGGCATCCCCTGTAGGTCATTCACATTCCAGAAATATTTGTCTGAAAGGCAATGAATGAAAGACGATTAATTGATATTCCAGACCAATATCAGACTTACTAAAAGCATCTTGTACAATGAAAATAAACAGTGTAAAGGAAGCAGTGGTGATAAATGAAACCTGAGAGAGGTTTTCTTCCATTTTGTAAAATGACATTTTTTACTGCTGTTGACCGATTAAAAACATCTCTACTTCTCATCTCTCTCACTTACAGATGCTGGGGAGTCATTTCACATTATCAAAAAGGCTTCTTGAATAGGAACGCAACAGAATATGTCAATACATCACATTGCTCTGCTGTTTTGAAATATCTGAGGACGGAGCTATCCCTGACTACAATGGGACGGAGAAAAAGACAGTGTGCAAATAAATGTTTCTGCACTGCTTCATTCGGGGCTGCGCAGATCTCTCTGATCATGTACCACTCACAGATCCTGAAAACTAAAAGTGGTAAGAATGTAAAGCACTCTGATATCTTTTACTGCATACCAACCTTTCTTCTCCTCATACATGTGCCACATATGAAGCCGGTAAGTCCATTGATGACTTGAATAAAACAAAGAATAGCTTCAATCACACCAATGGCCAGGAGAATAGAGAAAAGGACAATGTTCCAAAGGATGATGTTTTCAGGTTCTTTGCAAATGCTCCATGTTGTCTGGTTGAACAAATAATTTTCTCTGTGATAGAGAAAAATAATTGGGAATGTATTAGAAAATAAACATTTGAGAATGCTTTCTGTATTTTCTGGCATTATATTTTTCTGAACTTGATTGCCCAAAGTGAGTCTCAAACTTTACTATAATTGTAAAAGCTGGTGATTCACTTCAGAATTCCTTTTACAGATGTGCAATTGAAGACTGGGGAAGAGAGCTACATCTGTACTTTGTTGCATGCATAAGAATCTCCCTTTTGTTTTATGGCAGTGTTAATAACTAAAGGGAAAGTTTGATGGTTGGACTCGATGATCTTAAAGGTCTTTTCCAACCCAAACCATGCTGTGAAAGATCCCTAATGGTTTAAAAATGTGTCTCCATATTCTCCATTCCTGTTGTGGTATCTCAGGCCAGTTCATCCATCAACTCTAGCTCTGGCTTGAAGAGCTTGGTTGCCAAGGTTAACTTTAAAGATTCAGAGAATCTGAATTTTTGCTTTGCTTTTCAGAATTAGGTAGAGTAGACTCAATTCACAATGATTTAACAGATTAATGTGGCATAGTTATCAAACACTTCCTCTTGACTCTGGTGGAAGTCACAGCTCAGCGGCCTTTTGAAGGTGTGGTGCAACTTGCACAAGGGGCTGCTGACAAGCACAACAGAAGAAACTCAGGCAGTTTGCCCAGAGATGATCCTTGGTCAAAGAGATGACCAGCTGGAACATGCTGGCTCCAAGGACTGTGAATTTAGGTGCAAGTGGGTGGACCATCGGTTCACTCTGGAAAAATTCAAATTTGCTATGGAAAGATGGAGGGAGTGCAGGTTTAGGGAAAGCTAAATTGGAGGAGCCTGTAAGTTATACTCACTGCAGAGTGTCATTCCTGAAAGGGTAGAGGTATTCTCCATCACCTGTGTCACACAGAGGGCCCCCAATGAGCCCCAGCGAGGAGATGACGGCACAATATGCCCCTCCCGCAAATCCCAGTACAGCCAGGACCACTGACAGCAGCATCTGAAAGGAAAAAGATGTACAGAGGCAATGAGTAGCTTGGAAAACTTACACTGAACAGGAAAGAAATTATCTTTACATGTTTCTTACTATATGTTGAAACTCGTAATAATAGTATGATATTTGTGGAAATAAAAATTAGTCAACTGTCTGACTAGTGCAGCTATCCTAGCTGTTTAAAGATTTCAGACTGTATTTGTTCTACTTTTAACAATGGGTAAGCCCAAAGCTTTAATTATGGAGAGTTTTATACTTGACCCATCAATTATAAAAAAATCTGGTGGATCTTCTTTCAGAAACCCACTGTGAAGTCAGTACTGGTTGATGTGGTCTACGTCACGTGCCTTGGCATTTCCAGCTCTTCACCAAGAGCACCTTTCTCAGCCCCTTGTACCAACAGAAGCTAGCAAGCAACTAGCAAGCAACCAACCAGGTATGAAAGCCACAGAAGAGGCACTAGTTGTTTTTGCTAATTAATGAGGAATGCAAAAGATCCTTCTCATTGCTGCTTTCCTTCATTTTGTAAGAGCATGGCATGTGGTTACCATTGCTGGTGTTGAGAAATCCAATTGTGCTGCGTGTGCCAACGAACCAGTGGTGACTTCAAATGAAATGCAATGCACCTGTACGTTTTGCATTGGCCACTCCCAGAGAAATTTTGTCTTTGCTCTGTTTTGGGGTAGTTTTCTATTAATGGGTGAGATGCATCTGGTTGCCATTTGTATGTAGAAACAAGAATCTCAGGCTGGTGCTACTGGTAGTGTATCTGGGACAGGCCTCCCAGTAGGCTTGTTAAAAGTCACTGCCTGTGGTTTTTCACAACTCTGCCAAGAAGGAGAAGAGTAAAGGAAACTCTGGAGCAAACTGGCAGAGGCAGGGGAAGACCAGGGCAGAGGCACAGCTGAGGAAGGGCATGGGAAACGCTCCCATCCACAACTTGGGTTTGAAGCCAAAAACCTCAGTCCTCACATTTCTCTGTTGCCAACAAATACCAGCAAAATCTGATAGCCCACAAGGACGGCAGAAACCTTCTCCTAATGCCAGCTGCTCCACAGAGCTCTGCATTACAGAGTTAAATGGAAATACCCACCATCCACGTTGCAGATTTGTGACATAGTCATGAAAATTATTCACCATCTAAATGTGTTCAAGCTGATGAATGCAGTTTCCAACTTGCCAGCCATGACATTACTGCTTTCTGAATTGACTCATTTTGTGTGTACTTTGCCTCTAAAGCAATCCTTGAGTTAGAAGTTGCTGGGATTTCTCATGAGATTTATTTCATCATCACTGATTAATAACCCTGTCTTTTTTTGCAAAGCTGGACACTCTTTTTGTCTTTATCTGCATGTTGGCTGAGATGCCTCTTAGCAGAGCTTCACTGTCAGCAAAATGTAGGTAATTTAGTATATTGTTCCAGCCAAAAGCAGTGCTGGGTTGTAGCTGATGCACTGTCACTCACAAGAAGAACAGCAGCCATGCCTCGCGGTAAAGGTGAATAACTGATGCTGTCTGAAACTTCTACTCTGAAGCCCTGCTCCCCACCTGCTTTCTCATGTACTTCAACTGCTTATTCTCCATCTTGACTGAAGGATCTTAATTATGCTAAAGATTGGTTTTAGCACAGCATACCAGTATGGGGGATACCAAATACAATTATGATAGAAAAAAGTCAAATGGTCTTTCACTACTTCTCTGTTTTATGACAGAGGACAGTACTCCTACAACCAGTACTCATCAGTGCTGTCTCTGATGGCTATTCTTTAAGACATGATTTTCTCATTTGAAATCTGTTGGCTGTATGGGTAACTTCATCTCACCTATTTGTTTTACTGTGCACATGATTATATAGACAAAGACTACTTGTCACTTGTTCACAAAGGGAAGTCTGAAGTTGCTGCAGCTCTCCTGGGCATTTTCTGGGCACGCAGTGGCATTTCCTCATTATATCTACTCTTCTGGAGGCTTGTCCTGTATTGTATGGAAATCCAACAATTACATTAACTATTACATCATCTCAACCTTTCAGCATTTTTCCCAGCTGTACCACCTAAATTAATCACTTTTTGATATTTTTTATTTCCTTATTTGTGTCTTCAGTCACAACATGAGGTCTAAGCTGGGATGCTTGAGTTCGTTGAAATTAGTTTTCCAAGGTGTTGGCTTGTTCTCCATCTCTCACAAAGGTTTTGCTGAATACTTTTGCTGGTTTTCTTTTAATGCTTTCCCTGATTTATCCTTCACACAACTGTTTAGTCTCTGCTGAACTGATGAAGACTTAACATTCATTCTTCGAGCATTTACATCAGCTGCTTTAGTGAAGTTACCAAATTCCTCCTGTCCTGGTTTGTGTGGCTCTTTATTGCTCTGATTCTTTTTTCAGTTACATTTCTTTCTTCTCTCTTTCTCTGGAGGTGGGCTGGTTTTTTGGTTTTGGGTTTGTTTTTGGTTTTTTTTGGAATTAATATCTTGTCTGGTTATCCAGATATCTTTGCTTAACTAGGTTTGCTTGTCTGGAAAGCTGCTATGGCTATTCCTGTTCTACTAGCAACTCTTAAGGAAGGCTTAGAGGGAAATGCCGGAGTATGTTTGCTGCTGTAACGGCATAAGCTGTATTTTGGGGGGGGATTTTTTCCTCATTATGACAGTGCACATATGTACACACTAAACTGCAAGATGCGGAAGCTTTCTAAATCTGTTATTTTCCAAAATAATTACACCATAATGCAAGGACAAGAAGCCGTCTAGGTACGTTTGCAGGCAAAAATTTAAAATAGATTAATGAAAAAAACTCAGTGCAGCATGTAATCACTGTGAACTGGAGAACTTAAGGTGAATAAAAGGATGAGAAAGTTAGTAATTATTACTGTTGTTGGTACTTCAGCAGCGTGTAAAGGCTGTGATGAAGTCTGAAACTATTAAAGCAGGGATTACACAAGGTATAATAGGATAGAGTCCCTACCCTGAGGAACATGGTTACATTCTGATTGAATAATAATTCTGTTCAATATTAGTTATTTAGTCTTTTTTTTTCCTGTGAAAAGCAATGCTGACTATTCAGTGTAAATTATAATTTTATACCTAAGGTCCCTAAAGCAGAAAGGTGGACAAACCAGCCTTTGGATTACACAGGCTCCTGGGTAGCTCCAGTGTGGGCTGTTTCTCTGCCAGTAGACAGAAGTTGATGAACAAACCACCAGGAGTTGGGGACCCCCTATCAGGTCCACCCAGACCAGTCTCACAAGGACCTCTGACGCATTGGGAAGTCGCTGCCATTGTGCATGTTTGAACCAGTCCCAGGGCTCCCCTGCTCTCCATCACCTGGTGATTCAGACCATAATCCGCCTTGGGTTTACAGCCCATACAGTCAGGGCATCTGAGCAACCCTGCTGTATTTCCTGCATTTCTGCAGTCTCTGCATTTCCTCCTGGTATCCTCAAAGTAAAGTTTCCCTGAGGTTTCTTCTCTTGAAGAAGTACATCATTCAGATTTCCCTGCAGTACTCACCTCTTTCTGCATGCTTGAAAATCACACTTCCCCAGGAGCTGTTCTGGGAGAAACAGTTGTTTTTAATGCCATTCATAGCCCCTCACTCTTTGCTCGTGACCCCTCCTCATCTCTACATTGAGCCACATTCTGTTTAAACCACAGGGTGACTTGTAGAGCTGCACTCCTTTCCACCTCAAAGAGGTGGGCAATTCCCACAGTCTCAGAAGACAGCACTTTTGAAGATAAACTGTTCTCACTGAGCATATTCTCTAGTTTGGTCAGAGTAGCTTCATCACCTGGCCATCAGCTCATAATCAAATAGCACATAATCAAACTAGTTTCTCAACAATGTCTATTGTATTCCTTTATAACAGTAAATAAGGAGGAGGAGGAACAGCTTGTGGGTACCTGAGTGATAGGAAGATGCAGATAGGATATCTGACATCCTTGTGCTGCTGCTAGGAATGGCTCAGACAGCGAAAGGGTGACGGAGGGGAGCAGAAGAGTGTGGTGGGGGTCTGCAGATGCGGACCGCCACACGGCACTGTGGTACCACCTGCATTGGTGGGCTGGGGGAGCAAACCCAGCTGGTCTGAGGAAGTTTGACTCTTGGCTCTGTAATATTTAGTGCTGGGATGAAGGACGGACAAGGGAGACCTGAGATGCTGTGTGAGCTGAGCCCAGTTCAGCTGGATTTGCCCTTGTGACTTGCCACATTCAGCAGAGCATTGGGAACACCCACAGTACAGCTGTTTTTCACCACTGCATTCTACATCACTCAAACCCTGGAGAAGCAGCTGGCTCAGGTGCAGGGTTCAGGGTGCCCAGGCTCGCACTCTGCAGCTGGCCCACTGGGCCATCGTTAGCAAATCCTCCTTGCTGTGCGTGTGATAAATCAATGTAATGAAGCATCCCTTGGAATGCACTTGCTGACATCCAAATAAAGAATGGTATCATGAATAATGAATTAAGTAAAACATCTTGAAGAGGTAAAGGTTTTGTCATGGATCAAACTAAATATTAATTGAAGGTCATGGAAAAGACATGCTTTATTGTATGGTATGTCTCATTCTAGGCTGCTTCTGGGAAGGATGCAGACTAAAAAGATATTTCTATGTCAGTTTATTCTTGCTAATAATGATAACCACATAGACGTCTGTACCCAGTACTTAAGGATTAATGGAGATGCCTGTATAACATGTTGCTTTTGCATATGCTTAATTATCAAGGGAAAAAGTCTCTCTGGCCTTTCTGTGAATAACAAAGAGCCCAAATTGCATTTGTACCTTTCATGTGCATAACACTTGGGAAAATACATGCTACGGGTCAAGGACTTCCATGAGGACCAGCCTCCAGGAAGCAGTGCTGGCTACTCAGTGTCAGCCAACAGCCTCAGGCTTTTATCATGGGCCTGCAAAGTAGGGGACAGACGTGCCCTTACAGAGATAAGCAGGGAGGAAGCAAATTGCCATGGAAGGGTGTGGAGGAGACAGGACCAGGTGGGAGCAGAAGGAACAGGCCACTGTCTCAGTCTTCAGGATTGTCTTTGTAGGGACAGAGACAGGCCTGGAGACTAAATCAAGCTCTTCTTCTGCATTTCACTGACATGGCTGTTGATGGTGGTGTGATGGTTTGTCATGGTATGTTTCCATCTGCTGAGCAGCCAATTAAGAGCTATTGTGCAAACCCTGTATTGCCATTTCAACATGTAAATATCCACTTACCCCACATCTGTTAGCACAACATCTTGCTCCACCAGCTCCCAGCATCATGAATGCCGGCAAAAGAACCTGTGAGAAAAGCACAAGCATTGGTGTGCAGTACTTCTGCTGGGATGTTTTTTTGAAGTCTAGGAGCTGGGGCATCATGTTCCTCACCACTTCCTGCCTCTGTGAGTTACACCTGCTTAGATGTTGGTGCCTGTTGAAAAGTAACTCAGGAAGAAGTGTGGGATTACGGCTAGAGTGGCTGGCAAGTTTCTGGTACAGCAATTCTGGCTACTAAACCTATACTGCTTCTTTTCAGCAGGTGTTTGTTTTTTCAGGAACAAACGTGTCAGTTTTGAGAAAATGAGATTTCTGCACAGAAAAGATAACTGGAATAAGAATTATGTCAGTTTAAATCTTCTGAGCATCTGCTCTGGATAATTGGGAAATCTGTCTTAAACTTCCTGGAACATATCTGACTTTAGTTCTTTGTGTTAAGCTTCTGGAAAACCTACAAAATGGACTTCACTCAATAGCGAACTCCCAGTTCACATCAGCTTTCTCCACGGAAATTATCACATGGAGCTGGACTGATACAATGGAGGAAGCGACCATCTGTGTCTCAGGATGTAATGCCACCTTACAGAGGCACTCTGGGGATAGGAAAAGCTGCACTTTATGTGGTATCTAGAGAGCAAGAAAGCTTTTGTGGGTCTAGCTGTGTAGCCAGAGCACTCCTGCTGCCCTGCCTCTGCCCACCACTGCTTGTGTAGGCACCTCATAGAGCAACTCAAGAAAAGAAGCATTTTACAAAATAGGAAATGGTCCCTGTAAAGTTAATGGAAGAAGGAGACACAGACATTCCCCAGACAAGCAATCAAAAAAGGTAAAAGCTGTAAAAACAGCCTGATTACTTTTTGGAGAGATGTCCCATATAGAGAAGGAAGAGCAGAATGTTCATGGTGAATGAAGCCTGGGAAATTTATGTGCATAGTGTGAATATTCCTATCAGACTGCATAAGACAGTGTTATGAAACCTGCTTAGGTTTTCAGGCCCCTAAATGTTTTCCAATGGATTTGCTCTTTGTTTATGCACACCTCTGAGGCAGCCTCCATCACCTGCAGTGGTTGCTGGACCACAGCTGTGGAGGCTGAAGATATAGGCCTTTAAGGTTAAAAAGATGTTCCTCTTCCTGGAAAGAAGTCATCTCTTAAATAATCACAGGTGGTCCTCAAGGCAGCCTCAGCGTGTCACTATCTGGCATTCATGAAGAGAGCTAATACCTCTACCCATCAAACCAACACTCCCTTTCCTCCAGGCCTGTCTTTCTTCTTTGGAGGTTTCCCATCTAAGCTGTGGGTACTTCTGTGTCCTTTATTAGCCTGGCTCAGGACGAAGGGTTTGCTTGGCAGCTTGCTTTTTTTTTTGCAGTGCCTGATTATAGACACCTGCTTTTTGACATGGGAATGAGAATTTGCTAGGTTTGGCTGTTGACAGTAAAATGAGGCTGTGAGTGAGCCATGGCTCTGTCAGGCATTTCCCAGTGTTGCTCACAGGCTTTCCATAAGGAAAAATGTTACTATGACACATAGATCCAGCATTGCTCTCTTTACACCCTAAACTTTTGAAATCAGGAAATAGAGAGGTTTTCACGTCTTACAAATTCCCATTAGAGAAGCAGTGGAGGAGGAAAGGGTGGGGCTGACTGCTCAGCTGAAAAGTGAGCTGATGATCTAGGTATCAGCCTTATGGACTAAGCTCCCGGGTAGAGGCAGTTTTTCTGGCTCACAGAGCCAGGCGAGCCTGTTATGAAGTTTCCCTCACTGTCCTGGCTCCAGAGGCTGTGTCCTGGGAGGGAGATTCTTCAAGGTCAGGCAATCTGTTGGCATGACTTTCTCCCCAGCCCTGAGTTTCCTTCAGGGAGGACCTGGATGCATAGGGGGATGCCATGCAGCCCAGTCTGTCCTCACTGTGGAGTCAGGATATGGCCTGGGCTTCAGTTGCAGGGCACTCCACCCCTTGCTTAGCTCCCTAGGAGGCCCAGAAGCCAATCTTCATTTTTCTATGCTTCCAGTACCTGGAAGATGGAGCTGATGATAATGCTGTCTTTCTCCCTTTCTTCACTTCTGGGCAACTCTCATGATGTTTTCTGGAAAATACATACATTTGACAGCATTGTTTGTGGATCAATGCTGTGTTTTGAAGGTCAATGCAAATTTTTTCTCCCCTCTCACTTGCTGTTCTCATTTTTGATATAGGTAGTGCTGGCCACAGGCAAGCCTCTGTGGAAGCCATAAAAGAAGGCACGTTTTCAATGAGTCTGTGATGCTCTCATGCCTAGCATCTGCCTTTCCTTTCATTGAGCGCCAATGACTCCTCGGCTTGCAGTGATATGAGTTTTCCACAGGTCTCTCATGTAGTTCCACTTCTTCCTTTAGGCTCCCTTCCACAAACTTACGCTTACGTTCAAGCTCAGTGTGAGTAATAGGCCCAAGCGGTAGCTGGAAGAAGAAGCAGGCAAGCTGCTGGTGGAGAACAATTTATTAAATGATGTTATACAATGTTTCTGCTTTGGGAAATATGAGTCTGAACCACATCTATTGTAGCTTTCTATAGACTTAATTTGCTTTTTTCTAAGTTAATTATTCATAAACAGTAATTTTTTTTATGCACACGTAGCCAGCTCTGTGCCAGTTTACCATCTGCCTAGGCTGTGCAGCAGCCAATACTTGCGATATGCAAGTTACTTGCTCAGCTTTTTATCTGCACTTGGATGGATAATTGAAAGAGCGTAAAAGGAGCAGGTTTTCTGAAGAGGTGGAAAGATCAGTATTCCCAAACATGTTCCCTTCTAGTTATGGATATTCACATAAAAGCAATCTTCCCTGGGTGATGGAATGTAGAACTGGTTATAGAAGAGCACATACAAACCAGACCAAACCCTAAAGCAGGAAGGTGGGTGTGCGGGAACACAGGAGGCATTTGGGATTTAAGCCATTTGCAGCTCCATATTAACTGAGTGTTGGCTGGGTCTCTAACGAACACCTACTGAAACATGTTTCAGTTTTGCCTTTAATGATTTTTGTGAATTATGTGAGAATAAAATCAGTTAGAGGAGTAATGAGGGGGTGCAGCCAATAGTGAAAACTTACTGCCTCCAGCTGAGCTTATAGGACCTCAGCTTTGCTTTGACTCACAGAGACACAAACATCCATGTCATCCTTCTCCAAAGCAAAAAAATCAGTTCTATTGCTTCCTTCTGACTTGGAATCCTGACGTGTATTTCAGGAATACCTTGTATTCCTGTGATTAGGGACTTTCTCAGTCTTGAACCTCAACTACCCAGTTAAGCCGCTTCTGTGTTTTTGCAAAAGACATTTCAATGACTTCTTTTGTTAACAGAGGTTTTCTTAGTGACGAATTGAAAACAAACCAAACTAAACCCATAAGAAACAGTAGCAACACTTCTCTCTTACCAGTATCCCAGCTCCCAGAATACCATGGAAAAACCAGACCAGATCGGTTATCTCGCTGAGCTGCAGAACTCGTCCATTGGGGAAGTACAGGAGGATGTTGGAGACTATGGCACATGCTGCCAGTGGGAACAGGGCAATCCCAATGCACTTCGAACACTTCCCAGTGCACATGGTAGCTCTCTGCGGAGGAAAGACACAGGGAGGTTTGGGTTACTGCAGCACAAGGAACATGGGGTTTCAGCAGTTTACTTCTTTAATGAAAGAAGAATAATTTTTTTAGCAAGAAATGTTCCAGGTAAGACTTACACAGATAATCCTGCTCTACAGAGCCTGTTCCCTTCAGAGACTTTATTTAAAATGGAATTATTAAAAACTGGATTGTTTAACTGAATTTATTTAAAATTGCCAGGACTAAACATGTATTGGTATGAAATGGATGGAGAGTTTTATTTCAGTTGTTAATGCACAATTGAGTGCCCATTGGGAACATCAGTAGCGCAACCATGGCTGTACAAATGGAGACCCTGCCTAGCAGACTTCATGTTGAGGAAAGACCTTGGGTGGATGGAGAGGTGGATGCACCAGGCTGTCTGGGACCACTGTCTTGGGAAGCTGATCTGAAATTTCCTGCACTGAAGGTCCAGTAGAGCAGCAA
>NW_010184858.1:0-10687 GCF_000695765.1 Mesitornis unicolor | reverse complement strand
GGAATGCCATGGAAACTTTCAACCCTGCCTTGGGGGTGGAGCAGACTAGAGGCCACACCAGGGCCCTAACAGATGCATTTTTCTCTCTTTCGGTCAAAAATACACCATCAGTAGGAACTGGAGAAACTTTCATTACTGTTTCCTGTGATGTACTTATTCTGCAGGTAATGGTAGATAAGACTGTGGGTTATGGGGCTGTTTGGCACTCATGCTAAAATATCTGAAAAACTGGAAGCATGTCTAATGCTGTGGCTATTTGCTAAAAGCAGGTCACAAAGCCATCCCACCTGATTTTCAGAGATTTGCCATAACGTGTAAAACTGTAGCTTAATATTTCACAGTGGTCAGGTTCTTCTTTTAAAAACTAAGGATTGACATAAATTAAGCAGTGGTTGAAAGGAATCTCTGCAGGTCTTCAGCTCGACCTCCTCCTGAAAGCAGGACTACCAACACTAGGTTGCTGTGTCAGCCATGGCTTTGCATAGCTGAGCCTTGAGAGGTCCCAAGGATGCAACTACCACCAACTCCATGGGGGACCTGTTGCAGGGCAGTCCCAACCTCTTGGTGAAAAGGTCCTTCCTCATGTCCAACCTGAATCTCCCAAGCTGTAAACGTGGCTGTCACTCCTTGTTGTATCCTCTCCCATCACTCCATCACCTCTGTCATTTCCTTACAGATTTGATGTGGGCTGCTATTAGAGCCCCCATGACCAAGGTGAGCAACCCCATCTGTGATCCATAGCATAAGAGAAAAGGCTGATCAATACAGAAGGGGATCCACAGATATTTGTCAATGTCAGGTTGGAAATTTCAGACTATTGTAACAGATTATTGAACTTTCACGCTGCCATTAACTTTAAGGCATAAACTGATCACAACTTCTTCATGATGTTTTATCATAGTTTTGCTCTAGCTCAAGGCTTTCAAATGCGTAAAATTACAAAATTTTAATCTGTGTGTTTCTGTTCTCAGAGAAAGCTGACAGTTCATGACAAAGATGACTTTTCTTCACCATGAGCAAGGTATTAAATGGAAAAGAAGGAAGATAATCTGGACACACGCCATTTCGGTGCACACACACCCATGTGCACCCATGCACGCATGCCTACGCTTGCTACATACAAATAGTTTTTGTAATAACTAAGGCAGTAAACAGTGAAATGTCCCTCAATTTAGTCACGTGTGTTGGCTAATCCTGAAAGGTTTGTGACTGAAATTGGTATGAAAAGGTATTAAGCGGGCTAGGAATACAGAAATCATCCAAAGTTCGGTTCCTAAGCAAAAAAGCCCAGGTGAAAGACAGTATGAAGATATTTAAGAAAGCCAGAGATGGGCTGAAACTGGCTTCACTGACAGAATGAAGAGAGTGAAGAGGTGAGGTAAGGCATGAAGACAGACTAATGTCCTCAGACCTCCGTAACTCAGAGGGAAAGCAGAAAGACTTCATGGGATGCCGTATGTTACTGTGAGGCAGCTGAGGTTGCCAGAGACGACTTCTGAGTTTACATTTCTATAGCAAAAAATGTGCACTGTTCTCTGTTGCTACGAGGTTAAAAAGAGCACTGGGCTTACATATGTCTTATCTTCTGAGCACTTTACAATCAGGTTAAGCTTTTTAACCCAGCTTTAAAACAAGTTAAGTGCCATTAAAATATTTCAGAAGAAAACGTTTTTAACAGAGATACTTCTTGGTTTATGGTCACTACCTTTTTTTATATAATGCCCAAAATTGGGCAGGGCATTTTGCAAGCCTCTGGAAACCCCCCCCAGCTTTTTACCTTAGAGATAAAAATCTAAGCAGACTGACAATGTGCAATTGAAAGATGAAGTGGGGAGGGAGTGAAGGGAAATGTAGAGAATATCGGATATGTCACCCGTCTTTCAAATGCCTTATGCATCTGCTATTATTTTTACACTGACTGTTGCCTGTCTGCTTTCCCATCTCATTCCAACTTTTGCTTTTCAGTGCGTTTGTCTAACCTCACCTACTTCCCGCCCTCCCAGAGAAAAGCAAACAAGCACAGGCACAGCCTGACCTCCTTCTGTAGCAGCTAAGTCTTGTAGGTGAGTTATAAAATCTCTTCTGCATCTTTCGCACATAGCCAGAGGGCCCAGTTCTCACCTGGTGTGGAGGAACACAGTGCTGCTTTGGCTGGGAAAACAGGGCTTTACAGTCCTTTCCCTCTGACCTATCTCAATACCACTTCAAACTGCAAGGAGAACTTACCTAAATGTCAATCACCAGACCTAGTCAGAGCCAATACCACCAAAATCAGCTCTGTTTTGCTGCCTGTGTACATCAGAGGATCTGACAATGTTATTACAGCTTAGGAAAACACTCTGGATTGCCAGGAGCATTCAAAATGCTTTATTAATTCAGCAAACAAAAGCACTTTCTACAGCTTCTACTTAAACAAGGCAGCTAGAGCAAGCTTGTAATTTTTAACTACGGTTTTAGAAAGTTTTGCTTTTTAATGCTGAGAGAAGCATGTAAATACCTTTACTTACCTTCTGCACGGGGCTAAGATGGTCCCCAGGCTCCAGAGTTCCCTGTAGCCAGCTTCAGACTTTCCAGCTCCTCTCTCCTGAAGCGTGATGATCTGAGGGAAGCACAGTGATGGTTTTGGGCAATGGCCTCGATTAAACAAATAGCTGTTCCTCTCCAGAGAATGAGGAAATACCCCAAGTTATCCCTGGTTGGCCAGTGTGAGGTTGGAGTGTCACCCAGTGGTATTGATTATTTTAAGGCAGTGTTCCAGTGGTCAATGCCTCAACCCCCCAGGACACGGAGATCAGAGCAGCGGAGACCTTTTTACTGCTGCAACCATTTCAGGCAGAAGAGAGACAGGAGATGGCAGGAGTGCAAGTGCACCAAAAAGAGCTATGGGCGCATGGCAGAAAATGTGGTTGAGGCACAAGGCGGTGGCACAGCAATGTCTGCCCATTGGTGTGGAGTTGTGTTCTGCACAAAATTCAGCACCAGCTTTGCTCCAAACCATGCTGCTGGGAGAGCTGTGTGAGGAGAGTGGAGATGGGAAGGGAAGGAAAGAAAATTCTCAATAAGACAGGGGAAAAAAGAGGGAGAAGGGCAGAAAGGCTGGAGAGAAGGGAGAGGTGTGACCAAGCGAGAAAACAAGGAAAGAAAAACACAATTCCAAAGAGGAGAGAGTGGGAATATGGAAGGGAAACTGAAGATTCACTTTGGCAGAAGAGAAGAGAAAGGTAAAAGGGACATTAGAGATGGGCCAAGAAATGAAAAACACATTGAAAAGTGTGAAAAAACATTCAAATTAAACTGAGAGAAGACTCATACTGAGGAGAAAGGAACTTTCTTTTGTAGAAAATGTGATAGTAATAACCATTAAATTATGTCCAAATACTAAAACATATAAACATATATGTTACTTCGTAGGTTAGATTTGTCCCCAGTCATGCTGGGAATATGCTCGGATCCTTCCTTTCGACTGAAAACATCCCCCTTCTGGCAGGCATCTGCTGTTGCCTTGTTCTCAACATCCAGATGGAAGGATGACTTGATCACAAAAACATTATTGAAAGGGGCATGTGGCTGAAAGCAAAGATACGAAATACTCCACTCTCCACCCTGATGTCTCTCATCTTCATTCTCTAATCTCACTGTGAAAGATTGGTTATGTAGGGTAGAATTCATCTCACATGACTTTGGATGTCCATGAGGTAGATGTCACCCTAGACTGCATTTATTCCTAGTGAGAGAAACAGACACTTTTAAGGAAAAAAAACACAAGACCTATTTCAGGAGTTACAGTAAATCGTTAATGGTGGAAGAATCTCAGCAGTTGTTCAGGTCTGGATGTTGGCATCTATCATCAGATGAATCTCATCCATGAGGACTACCAGCATGGCAGGGTGGCTGCAAAAGCACAGGTGCAAAGCCTGGGACTTCAGTCCCCAGGTTGCATGTTTAATACCACCAGCATCTGAGGCTGACTTCACCACTGACTCACAGCCACTGAAAAATCTTTAAAAAGCCCATAGAATGTTCTCAGGCAAAGAACCTTCATTAATGTACAGATGGCAAAAAGGAAGGAAAGTGACCTGAACCCCCTGAACCCAGTTCCCCAGCCTTCAACTGACATCAGTGGCAACAACATTTCACTGTATTTTTTGTGGAGGTGCTTCAACTCAAAGGAAAAGGAACAAAGTAGGTCTCAGAAAATCTTCAGACAGGGCAAAGGCACAAGGCCTAATGGCATTTAAAACATTAGAATAATTAAAGTTAGAACAACTTGAAGACCATCAGCAATTTGCAGTGACAGCTGATGCTCCTGGTGGGGACCAGCCAACTTCTGTAGAGAGTTAAGTAGGAAATTCAGCCTGGAGAAGAGAAGGGGGACCTTATTGCAATCTTCCAGTTCCTGAAGAGATCCTACAGGAAAGCTGGGGAGGGACTTTTTGCAAAGGCAGCAATAGAATGAGGGGGAATGGTTTTAAACTGGAAGAGGGTAGATTTAGACTAGGTATTAGGAAGAAATTATTTACTGTGAGGGTGGTGAGGCCCTGGCACAAGTTGCTCAGGGAAGCTGTGGATGCCCCCTCCCTGGCAGTGTTCAAGGCCAGGTTGAACAGGGCTTTGAGCAACCTGGTCTGGTGGGAGGTGTCCCTGCCCATGGCAGGGGTTGGACTGGATGAGCTTTAAGGTCCCTTCCAACCCAAACCATTCTATGATTCTATGAAAAAAGGAAACTTCATGATGACACTTAAAATGAACCCTCTCCCTAAATCTCATACCCTAGTTGGTTGAAGTTTTTCTAGACTCTTACTCTATAATATCTCTAAGGTACCACCTTTCCCATCCTCACGTAGCTAACACTCTCATTTGGGCTCAGCATCCTTGATTTCGTTTCAGCTTTTCTCGGATTTTGCCCAGCTCATAGCCCTCCAGGGTGATGTGCAAGGCTCACCTCTGTAATTTCTCATCCATACTGCGTCCCCAGCACTATACATTCCTTTACTGACCTTCTGAAGTTTCTTCTCTTCGCTCCCCAAACTCTATACCATCCTACCATACTTCATCTATTGCTTATCATTTAGTGCCTAGCCTTAATACCTAGACTTGATTGTGTCTCTTAATTTCAAATACCTCTCAGTGCCATTCTCCACTGAATGCTTAATAGTTTTTCAAGCTAGTGCACGATGAGCAGTAACCAATATTGTATTAGTTGTGTGCATTTCCATTTGCCTACAGCAATCTGTTGTCTTTTGTTATACTACATAGATTTTAAACTGTTTGGGACAAGTTCAATGTTTTCATCTACGTTTGTACAACAGTTTGCACTCAGGGGTTTAACCAAAGACTAGTGCTTCTAGCCATTACAGGAAAATAAACGTACTGGTAAGCTATATTAGACACAATTATCTTACTGCTTCACGATCAGATTTTCTTATTACTGAGTAGGATCTGTAGTCAGTCTTTTATAAGATCTGATCTAAATACTGCTCATTTTGAGGTACAGAAGGCCAAAAAGAACAGCACAATAGAAGTCTGTATTAACACCAGAGAGCCTGGCTTCTACTTGTTTTTCTGAAGTGATAGACCCATCCTAAAGAAACATCAACAAAAATTAAAAAGAGAAACATAAAAAACCCCAAACAAGCTAAAAAACACTTAGAAAAACTGTGTTTTGCCTGTGAAGTGTTTAGTGGCTAAGCTGAGTGTATATGATTGTGTACATCTATTTTTCCCCCTGCAATATTGACTTTGAAGGCAATGAAAGCATTTTGTGTTCCACTGATCAATGTCTCCAAATTATATTGACGTACTGTACATCAGCTCTGGTCCTCCATTTATTTCTATCCTTTTAGCCATAAACTCTTTATTAATTTTCCAGTTACATGTAGTAGCATGGGTTCTGAGAGAGGAAATGTAAATATATGAAAAATCCTGTTCATCACGGTAGGAATGAGAGCCATTCCAGCCCTACAATTTCCCTGGGTGAAATGTGTGAGTTAGAAACTGAAGAATTACATCGCTGTGCAGGTTTTTGAAGGGCGTATCTGACTGCCCACTTGCTCTATTAATAGATCTGCCCCATTTGGAGTGCAGCTGTAGTGTGCTGATGAGAAAATGCCCTTTTTGCTGTTGATACCCTGTCTAAAAAGGAGCCAGGCAGCACTGTTCTCATTTATTCTAGTATAAATCTTAATTTAGCCTCTTAAGTCAAGACTTTATTCTGAGAACACAGTGATACTCCATTCAATGTGATTTTTTTCACATAAATTATGTTTTGCTGCTGTTTCCTATGACACTTCGTTGTTAATGTTTTCTTCAACTGAGGGAAAGGAAGGTCGATTTTCCCAAAGAAGAATCAGGAAGCAAACTGCTGTTAAGACACTTTTCCTGAGATGAGGTTCATGAGATTGGGCATTGCAGATAACCTCCTCCGGATCCCCAGCTGGCCCACCCTGCTCTTGCAGCAGGTACCCAGGTTAACGTGCCTGCCTGTATCCAGAAGCCTGGATGCCCTGTTAAGGAAGAAACAACAAAGTGGAAAGAGCAGGATGAGCATTATTCAGGTTTTCCTTTATCCAGAAGCATCCTGGACCCACATAACCCCAGCCAACACAGAGGTGATCGCATGGCAAGAGCACTGAGAAAGACAAGGAGCAGCTCAATGCAAAAACGCTCAAGTCTTGAGCCAGACCAGAGATAGCCATAAAAATAACATTGAATAATTGAGTGGTGCAGGTTATGGTGCTTATATTAAGAATATATATGAGTCTGAAGAAGTGGCATGGAAGTTGTTCTGGATCAAGTTTGAAATAGGGTGTCTGCACTCTTTGGAGGTACATTCACCGTCACATATGTGTGGTCCTAATGCACAACTTGTTCTGGATGTGCACGTCACAGAGACAACAGTTTAAATATCACACAGATTGATCTTCTATTTTACCTATTTTTCTGACTTTTTTTCCTTCTTCCTTTTCTCTTGTATCACCTTTTTATGCACAACTCTCTCTCCTACATACTTAGGCTCTCTCCTCCCTGAGATGATGTCCAGAGACTTTACTGAGCAATTTTTCTCCTTTGATGATGATGCACATGTTGTTGACTCTGGGACAGTAGTGTCACCAGGAGACACTCCTTTAGGAATAAACCCCATGGTTATCAGTGACTCTGTGAGCCCAGGGCACCCCAGGGCTGTCTAGCCAATGTTCTGCAGAAGCACCTTCAGGGATGAGGCGGAGTGGTGCCAAAAGAACACCCAACGAGCTCTGTCCATCCAGAAAAGTATTGCCCACTATTTGCTTGTGTGCATGCATGTTCCTCTGACATATCACAAAGCTCATTTTATTTAATTACCTGAGTGCTTTGTCCAGGGACGGCATTGTGCCAGCCTCACTGTTTTCTAAAATGGCAACGAACCATGACCTGTGGCCAAGGGTTGTTTGTGCTCCTAACAGAGAACAACACTGCCACTATCCAATATTAAAATAATTAGAGGTTTGTGCCTTCATTTTGCTGGTTTCATGCAACACTTCTTTCTGGTTTTGGCTGAAAGGCATTTCTCATCCCTGTGTTTTGTCATTGGGGTTTGTTCAAGCAGCTGCTCAGGGTGCAGGTGAATTAGGAGCTAAAACCAGTACCCACTGGAAAATGCCCCTATTTACCTGACCAAATGGGAGAAATGATACTTTCTCTGGTGATTGTTCTCTCTTCTTAACTTGCCTTGAATTGCCTTGTTTCTCCCAGGAAGACTTCAGTAATGAAGAGCAAATATTGGGAGTATACTGAAGAAATGTGAATTTTGTTAGAAAAAAAATTGTTGAAAATTTGTTAATTTTTTTTCAGTGCTGTTTGACGTTGTCAGGAGGCAAAGTTTCTGCAGTCCAGTGTGGTGTTTCTTGTCTGACCGAGAGACATGTGGCTCGGTCAGATGGCCTGTGATAGATCAGAAACTCCTGTGGGAGGCTGAAGGATTTGGAGCAGCAACTCTGACCAGAATGAAAGAGGAGGGCAACAACCAGGAGGTTGATCATTAAGTGTTGTTATTGTTAGGGGGACAGTTTTCTCGTTAACCATCCCCATCTGGGTTTGTGCCAAAAGACAAAAAAGGAAATTCAATACTAGTTGTGTATGCATAGCTGTAACTTTTCAAACATGTACATGAGGCCAGGTTAGTAGCCAGAATTACTGCTTGCTGGTTAAAGTACCTTGCCTGTATCGGAGAAATTGTTACATGCAGAAAAATTGGACAAGCCTTTGGAAATACAGCTGGTCTTCAGATCTCAAGATCTGTCTGTTTTTTTTCCAGCTGGTGCTGGCTGATTGAAGAAAGGACAATCCACCCCTTTGCTGACCCTGTTAGTAGGGGCACACTGTGGAACAGAATAGTATTTTAAATCTCCACATTTCTTATGTAACAGAAGGGCCTGAGGTGTCATGGTTTAGGCCCAGTGCATAACTGAGCACCACAGTTCCCCAAAAAGGGCTATTCAAAATAAGGACTGGGAGGGCTTCTCACCACTTAAAAAGGTCACAGGCAAAAGACAGACTCATCATAAGGAATAAAAACAATTTTAATTTGTTACCAACATCAGAGTAGAACAATGGGAGATACAACCAGATCTTAAAGTCAAAACACCTTCCCTCCACCCCTCCCTTCTTCCCGGGCTTAGCTTTTGTTCCCGGTTTTTTCACCTCCCCCTACCCCCAGCCTTTGCCTTGAGGCGCAGGAGGATGGGAGTGGGGGTTGCAGTCGGTTTCGAGCCATGTGCCTCAGGAGTAGGAGGACTCCACCCAGTGTTTCTCTGTGCTTCCACGTGGCCCCCTTTCCATAGGGGAAAAAGTCCTCAAAAGCCCAATACGGGTCTGCCCACACCTGCAATTTCCCTCACACACAAAACTGCTTTAGCCTAAGTCCACAAAACTGCAATCTGGGTCTGCCCACGGTCACAGTTCCCCCACACATGAACTGCTCCGGCACACACTGCTTGGAGTCACGGCTTCTTCAGGGGCAGCCACCTGCTCAGGTGGCCCTGCCCCACCGGTGAACTCTACAGGCTGCAGGCCAGTCGACCTGGCTCTCGCCACAGGTTGCAAAAGGGGAACCTGGGCTCTGCGTCCTCCTCCTCCCTCTCCTTTCTTTCCTTCAACCGACCTTGATGTTCTTCAAAATTGTTCTCCTCAGGCCCCACTCCTTTCTCCACTGCAGGTCTCTTCTGATGGTCCTGAAGATTTCCCAACTCTCTCTCTGTTCGGGATGGAGCTGTACCTGGGCTTAAGTTTAATTTGGGGCAGGGTCTGCAGCTGGGGTCGAGGCCAGAAAGAGAGCATGCCCTTCACCCCCCTCTTAAATACATGAATTCTCAGGGGCGCTGGCTGACTTGGCCCTGGTCAGAGGTGGGTCTGACAAAGGAAAAGGGGGAGCTTTTCAGGTAGCTTCTCAAATGGCCATCTCCATAGCCCTTCCCCTGTTACCAAAGACAACCAAAAATCTCTCACAGAAAACCCAGTACATGAGGCGATTAGGGCCAAATTTACCCAAAGTGAAAAGTACTTGTGGACATTTCTTAGCACTGCTGGAGTTTCTGAGTAATTCTCTGCTTGAACAGACTGCATTAGAAAATTTTCCCACCAATGAAGAAATCTCCATCTTCAAACTATTTATACTTTTCAGCTCCTATGTCCCCTGGAAAGCAGTTTCAAGGTTTTTTTGAAGGTGAAGGAACATTGAAGAAGGTGGATTGCAGGCATTTTTCTTTGTCGTCTAAAATTAAGTACCAAAAAGAGACAAAAAGGTCCTTTCTGAAAAGCTGTGAACTATCTGTCTCCATACTTGGACATATTTCATCATCATCCTTGCAAAAAGTCCTCTCGGAATGGTCATGGGCAGCCTTCTCTAGGTGGCCTTGATAGAGCAGGCGGCTTGGACCAGATGACCTGTGGAGGTCCCTGCCAACCTCAGCCGCTCTGTGATAGTGTGGCTCTACGAAGGACTGCGGTGTACAAGAGAGGGATAGCGGCACAGCACTGGTGTGGCTTGGGACAACTGCACTGCCCTTTGCACTGAGCACTGTGGTCACATTAGCAGCAGTGGCACAGTGCTGACAGGGGTTTGGTCCCTGGTCCCTGTAGCAGCGCTGGCCTGAGTCCACAGCTCCTCCACAGCCGGCATGAGGAAGATACTATAAAGCTGGACTTAAAGAGATGTACACGCTGTCTGGCATATGCTACTGTCATTCCTGGGTAGTGTAATCCATTATTTATATAGGGTGTGTGCCCAAATTTAGCTAAAGGCAGGACATGCATTAACTCTGCAATGACAGCAGGTCTCCAGAGGCTGGGGAGAAAGGTAAGAACCCAGGGAAGTGTTAGGAGGGAAGATACTGGGTGGAGACAGGATCATAAAGGAGCTGGGTGAGAGATGAACTCTTACACTTTAAAAAATTAAAAACCTGGAGGGCCTCCTCTGGTAGGTACGTCTTGTCCTGTGCAGTGTCGGGGCCTCATGCCTGTTTCTTGCCTGGATGGCGGCATGGGGAGGCAATGAATGTGATGTCTGTGGCCATTGGAGGTAGCTTGGTGGGAGCTCAAGGATGAAATATAGCCATGAGAAGTTGAAGCAGCGCATGAAGGATAGTTGGTTCAGCTTTTTAAACCAATTCTTGATATCCTCTTCACAGAATCACAGAATCACAGACTCTCA
>NW_010184857.1:4834-15234 GCF_000695765.1 Mesitornis unicolor | reverse complement strand
GGGGAGCTTTCCAGGTCCTTCCAACTCCTCATACTCTGTGATTCAGTGATTCACTTTGGTTGTTGTTGTGATTGGCACGTCTGAACAACTTCATTGCACAGAGGATTTCATGGCATTTGGGGGACGTTTCCACTCCTTTAGCGCTGCACAGACAAGATTAATGTTGCAGCTTCATCCCCCTGCCGTTGTCACCGTGACTTGGAGCCACCTCACGGCTTTGAGACAACTCGCCCCACTTAAAAATAAGCAAAGAAGCCCCCACGATGCGCACAGTGAGCAAAACTCCCTGAAAAATGCCCTGTTGTCTTTCAGGAAATATGATGGAAAGCTATCATTGTTCATGGTATCAGCTTTATATGAGAAATTGCATTGGATGGCAAAATGAGTCGTCTTAATTGAGTGGGAGAGACCGAACACCCAATCTGGCACACCTCCCACCCCCTAAAATACCAAGGAAATACTAACAGTTGTAACCACTCACTAGCTCATGGTCTTGGGACACATTTGCTCCCTTAAGCGTCGCAGAGAGAACATTGTATCTCCAGGCATTTCTCACGGAGCTTTTTCTCTCTGTACTTTGAATGCTCCAAGCTGCCTCTGAACAGGCAAAATATTAACGTTTGGTCTTCATCGTTCTTACTAAAGACGTCGTGCCTGGGTTAAAACCTGTTTGGAAATAAGATGAGGAAAATTACTTGTATTTTGAAGGAAGAAAAACTCAAATTAATCATTCTTGAGCCTACACTTAACCTATCTGGTTGCTCTAAGGTTCATAGACACGGGAGGAAGGAAAATGGACAAATCCAGAGCCAAGCAGCCAAGATCCTGGCCCAAATCAACCTGTGAGACCCCAGGAAATGCTGATGGAGCAGGGATGTGCTGTGGATGGGCTCATTTTTGGGGCTGCCCATGGAGGTTTCTCTTACCACATCCCTGCCGATGCGCTTGGCTGAGCTGTGTCCCTGCTCCAGCATCGCCAAAAAGGAGAGTCCCAAGTCCGTTCCCTCATGGTTGTGTATGGGGAGATTTTGGGTTGCTGTCTGTAGCACTCAGCCTTTACCACCATCATCAGTGGTTTACGGCAATGGGAAGCGAGCGATGAAAGGGAAACTTGTTCTCACCCCCAAATTTTAACGACAGAAAACCTCTTGTTTAAAAAAAAGGGAAAGAAAGAGAAGCGGGGGCCTGCCTGGCTTGGGAGAGTCAGGTTTTGTGCCCACCTTGTTATTTGCTAATTGGGATTTTAACGAAGGCTGTCCCGTCACGTGCAGGTGGCCGGTGACAACGTGAAGAGCCCGTCTTGACATACGGCGAGCCCGGGGAGCCGGCTCTTCCCGTCTGATCTCCTGCGTGCCCGTCTGGCGCGCGGTGAATAATTAATAAATTAATGATACACCTCGCCGCTCTGCATCAAACACAATGGCAGTTTGCAGCTGAAACCCGCTGCCGTGGGAAGGTGCCTCTGGACGGGGCTGTTTCACATGGAAGGGAGCTCTTGTGTTTTTTGGGCACCCTTTGCGATGGCGGTTAACCCCGTCAGCGGGATCTGGATGCATAGGTGGGACCGAGTGGTGTTTAAACCCATCCCAGCAGCCCCATCTCAGCACCGTGGGGTTTTTTCAATGGCTCTTTCATGACTGTAGGAGCCCCAGCTCCTCTTGTGCTTGGGCGATGTTTGCCGAGCCCCTGGCTCCCGTGCAGCGCACGTAAATGCAAAAAAGAAGATCTCCTCCAGGCAGTTTCATCCCCTCTGAGCTCGCTGCAGGCATCTCCTCTCTGGCAAAAGCACCGAGCGTTTCGGCTGAGGAAACCTGAGGTCTGGCAGGGCTACAAGCACCGAAACCCCAGGTCTTACAACAGGAGGCTTCAAGCGATCCCTACAGCAGGCACCGCTCCAAAACACTTCCCCGGCACCGCCTGTGAGCTCCCAGCACCGCAGTGGGGGCTCAGCATCCCAGGAGGCGAAACAGGCGCCGGGAGCTGCTGTGTTCAGCTCCGGGCCGCTCTCGTTTTAGGGTTGTGTTGGAAGCCTTTGCCCAGGGTGGTGTGAAATCCTCCGTCCTCTCCTGACGTGCCAGGCATGTAAACGCGACGTTCCCCTGGTCCCCGCCGAAGCCTGCTGCATCGCAGGGGGAAAAGGTTTTTAATGAAAAATTTAAAGGCCGGCGTCTTAAAATAAATTCCAATCCTGGCTGATATCTCGCAGCGGCTGCTAAATGTCTCTCGCTCTAGGACTCAAGTGCGGGAAGCGAAACAATTGCTCCTTTCCAAGAGGAAAAATGGGCCTTGTTCCCTCGCCGGGCTGGGGAGACACGAAGCCAGCTCCAGCAGAGGGGTGGGAGGTGATGGATGTAATTAAAAGCCCCAGAGGTAGGGAGGGAGAGAGGGAAGAACAATAAATGGAGGCAGCTTATCTTGCGGCCGAAAGCTGATCTTCATGGACATGTAACATATGGTATTTTCAATAATGGATAAACAGTTTAAAGGGGACCTGCAAATGTTGTCTGTTAATGAGCTAGCAGCAGGGTTATGTGCTGAATACCCCTCAGCTCACCTTTTATCTCGCTCCCAGGTCCCCCCAGTCGTGGCCAGCCGGGCTCCCGCTGGGCTCTCAAGCCCCAGCACACACTGTGTCATGTCACAGCTGCCACCAACCCGGGGTCGGAGGGGTGAGTATAATTACCCGAGCTGGGCCCTGACCAGGACAGCGGCGCTGGTTCCCTTACCCTTGCAAAAAAAAAAACAACCTGCTGTGGGATCTTTAATTACCACCGTGGGTCAAGACCCTGGGTTTTACCAGCGCGTTTCATCTCGCTGGCAGCCCAGGGGCACCGATTTTTTGCTGAATTTGACAGGTGCCACCTCTTGGAAATAGGTGGGAGCAGCAAATGCGTTTATTGCAGGAGCAGGGTTCAAGCAGCTGTTTTGGAGATCCTCAGAGGAGAGAGGCTGGAGGGAAATGTCCAAAAGCAGCTTCTGAAGCAGCCCCACAGCCCTTGTCTCGTGTGGAGGTCAATCTCTAGAACCTGGGGCTTGCCTTCACCGTGGGACCTGGGGAAATGCTGAGCAGCTGGAGCTTGTCTTCCTCAGATGAGCCTTGCTCAGAGAAAAAGAGGAAGGCCTGAAGAGTTGAGGTTTTGGCTCCATTTACACCTTGGGGGCTGAAGTAGAGCTCTGGGAGCTTGGAAATGCTTGGGAGAGATGCGTTCAGCCCTGCGAGTACTTTTCCATTGATGAGATTTAGTTTAAACTCTGCATTTGTTTATTTTCTCTCCCTGGGGAAGTAGTGGAAGTGATGCTAAGTGGTGGCCATGTAGGATGGAGATAGGGAAGCTTTTCATTGTGTAGTTTTTTCCCCTCCATTCCCACAGGTATTTGGGGAAGGGCAGATCCCAGCCACCTCCTTGCTGTGTTCAGGGCTAAGCCACGGGACAATCAAGTTTCTGTTTCCTCATAAATGCAGAAAGAAGGAGAAATTGCCAGTGTAACCCTGAAGTCCAGATGAGGAGGTGGTGGCTGAGGGACACAACACCTGCACTGGATGCTGCACTGGGGGTGAAATGAGGCAACCAGTGCAAACCAGTGGGTTTTGGAACTCCACCACTGCCTCTGTAAGGCAATATGTATGTTTTAAATTGCTGTTAGGGCTTAGCTAGGTTAGGATCAAGACACCAGCCGCAGCAAATGGGGAGGATGCGGTGCATAGGGTGTCACGGGTGCCTCGCACCCTAATAACACACTGCCAGAGCATTAAACTGAATCCACTTTGGAGGCTAAGCTTTCAGCTGGCATCAATCTACAGATCCTTCAAAGCTCTGGTGCTTTACCTCAGCTCAGGCCAGGGGCAGCTGCACTCTCTTTTCGTGCTGTAATCTCTGCACATGCTTACACTTGGCATTATCTCCTTCATCCTTCGACATCCTCTGATGCCCACCATCGGCCCTCTCTCAGCCGCATCAGCCTAAGCTTTGTGTCAGCTTCTGCTGGACCAGCAATGCCTGTGCCCTGTGTCTGCTGCTCCTTGGGAAAGCTCAGCTGCATGGAGCCCATCACACATTAATGTGGAGAGATCTCTCCTCCTCACCCCAGAAAAACACAGCATTTGCTTTAAACAGGCATCCATCGCACAGGCAAGGTTCAGAGGTCTTGTTTAATGCCTTTCTCATATGAGTCAGCTTTTTTTTAGCTGACTTTTCTTAGTATTTCCAAATGTGGGAGACAAACTGAGCCTGAGCAATGCCGATGCTGAGCAGGACACGCTCCCACAGCCCAGGCTCCTCTGAACCTGAAGCTGGGCTTGTTTCCTTCCTGGACCCTTCCCATCTTCCAAGCAAAGCCCTGGGAGTCTGGGGCGTTTTTTAGTTAACCGAAAACATACATGTGTTTTGGGAGCCATCTCCTTTTGTACCAGCTCATTAGGGGAAATAAATGGCCCCTGACCATCTGTCATCTTTGTGCAGGTACCTGGCAGAGAGGGGTGGGAAAAGGCGCGGAGGATCCTTAATCCGCTCAGGCTTTCGGCGAAGTGAGCGGCGCTTCCCACCATATAATTACAGCCGTCCTGCTGCAAAGTGACAGACCTAGTGAGTGGAAATAGATGAATGTAATTAAAATCCCAGGGAGAGAGCGATGGAGACGGAGACACGCAGAAGAGCAGCGCAGGGAAAAGAGTGGTGGAGGGCGAGGAACCGAGTAATGGGAGGCGGCTGGTCTTCAGGATACGGACCAGATGTTGATTTCATTAATGAAGAAAAAGGGTTGAAGCTTATTAGTGATAAATTATTATATGTCCCTCTCTTCTGCTTGCCTTTTTTTAAATGGATTTAAAACCCTAGGGACAATTATAACCGTCCAGTCTGACCTGATGTGTACACCCAGCCCCGGTGAGCTTTGCATCCAGGTTTTGCCCTCTGCAGCTCCATACCTGTGGATTAAACTTGTGTCCTCTGAGCACCCTGGTTTCAGGGTTACTGATACCAGATGATGCAGGAAGCTTGCAGGAGATGCCTCCTAAATTCTTATTAGAAGAGGAGAGGCTGGGGTCAGTCACTGCTCCATAGGCATGAGAGCAAAGTGCTTGGGAACCTGGGGTAGGAATTATTTCCAGCAGAAAGTGGTTTTGCTGAGGTTGGCCCCACACCAGCAGAAACCCAGATGCTTTCAGAATGACTCTGAAGGCAGCACCACCTCTTATCTCCTTGCATTGCCCCACATCTCTCCTTTCAGCAACCACAGACCAGGTCTCTATGCCTCTTCCCCTTGCTCATGGTCCAAGAAATGGAGACTTCGGGCCACTCATGGGGTCCTTTGAAAGCTTTTTGGGCTGGCACACAAACTCTGCAGCCACAAGAGCTCCTGGAAAGCCTGGGGTGACCTTAGCAGAGACGCGGTTGAGCTGATGGTGCTGGGCTCTTGCACTCTTGTGCTTTAAAGCAGCTCTCAAGCCCTGTAATTGTATTGATCAGGAATGGTTGTTTTCCCTCTCCTTTCCTCTTTAAAACGCCTTTTTTTTCTTCCTGCCATCTCTTTGATGTCTTTTAATTACCTTTCCCCTCCTCCACAGCCCCCTTTTTAGAGAACCCTGAATAAGTGGGTGAGGTTTATTTATTGGCTTTGCTATGGATGAGGCTGGGTGTTGCACAGCTCCTTCCTTAAATCATTTTGGGGTGAAAAACACAGTAATGGGGGCCAGAACCACTTCCCTGGGAGAGGCTGAAAGGCTCC
The DNA here is from genome assembly GCF_000695765.1 of Mesitornis unicolor. Classification (NCBI taxonomy): domain Eukaryota; kingdom Metazoa; phylum Chordata; class Aves; order Mesitornithiformes; family Mesitornithidae; genus Mesitornis; species Mesitornis unicolor. The sequence continues at coordinate 9,510 of NW_010184857.1, read as the reverse complement.
AGCGGCCCGCAGTTTGGAGCTGGGGTCGTTTTTTTGGATGCTCTGAGGAAGAGGAGGCTGTGGTGGATAAAGCATCTCCACACAGTGAGAGAGGGGAAGAAAAGGGAGGTGGTTGGGTCCCCATCCTGAGCAGATCTTCACCTCCCTGTGGTGTTTTGGTGCGGGTCAGGCCTGGGATTAGCAGCTCCCCGTTCCCAGCGCAAGCGTTTTGTCCCTACGTTAGGATCAGCCGCTCTCCGGAGAGAGGCACTTTGTCCCCAGCCCCCTCCTCCGCCCTCCCCTCGCTCTCTGGGATGGATGGGAAATTTGAGGAATGTTCAGATTTTACTCATTAGCCCAACCTCCCGCTGGCCCTGGTTTAAAACAACCTGCGGGGGCTTCCCTTGATCGGTGATGTATGAGTGGCAGCGATGGGGCACGCCAGACATTGAGCCTGGCTGGAGTCGGGCTGCCCCGCGTTCCCCTGCTAGCTTGTCTTCTGCGACTGGACATAATTTACTCTAATTGTCTTCATCTGGATTGCTTTCATCATCGCTACAATCCGGTTTAGCCAGCGGCTAAATTGGGACGTTTCAATGGGTGCTGGTCCGGTCCATTTCTGCTGTGTCCTTCTCTTGCAGGGGATCTGAGATACTTGGGCTGGGCACCCAAAATACCTGGGAGAGGATAATGTTTATGTCTGCAATGAGCGCTGGTGTGGATCTCATGATCCTGCTCGTGTTCTGCTCACAGGGAGGGAAAACAGCTCTGCCTTTTGCCTCGTTGGAGTAATTGCAAACATGCAAATCCCAAACCCTGGCCAGAAGGATGAGAAACTGCCATTAATGTCCTTCCTTGCTGCTGGGGACAGTGAGACGCAGAAATAGGTGAGCCACAATCAGAGGGGCTTCCTTGGAGCCCTCTGCTCCCAACCACCATGAAAAGGGTGTGCCAGGTCACCCCTTTGCTCTCCAGCAATGGTAACAGCTGGAGACCAGGTTGAACCTCAGTCCCAGCAATTATCAGGCCTCCCAGAGTTTTATTTTGCAAAGATGGGGTTCCCCACAAGCCAAGAGGGTGCTGGGTCCATGCCCTGCAGACCTGAGGTGTAGCCATGGCACCAGGCCCACTTGTACCCCAGGACCATTCCCGTTTGCTGGCTCCAGCCCTTGGCACCTATAGGGTCATAGACCCACAGGTTTGGTTGGAAAAGACATTTATGATCATTTATAACCATTTATGATCATCATTTATAACCTGTCCACTACTAAACCACATCTTCCAGCAAGGGCCTCCATGGCAGCTGGCCTCACTGATGCTCCCAGATTGTACCAGCATCTCGAGCATCCCAAGCCGCACATGTCCTTGGATGTCTTGGACCTGGAGCAAGGAGAAGGCACTTTCTCACCATCCCAGAGACTGAAAAATGGGGAAAAAGGGCCATATGCTTGGGTCTTGGTGCTGCCTGCATCCCACCATGCACTCGGGAGCCACTCTGCTGTGCAACGGAGGGCTCGGGGCTTTGGGAGGGAACGCGCAGCCACCCAGCTGGAATGATGCTGCCCTTTTGTGCGAGATGTTTGGGTCCGCGGTTGTGTTGTTGTTGTTGGGGTGGGGGGGGGAGGAGTTGTCGCTTTGGTTTTCTTGGAAGCACGTCCCCAGATTTTTGACGGGAAGAAGCTGGCATTTCATGAAAGCCTCTCCCTCATTATTTAATGTTAAGGCGCTTCAATTAGTTTCATTTGATTTACTTTGATGCTTTTGTTCCCCGAGGTTTTCCAGCACGCAGGGCTGCTCCACCTCTCGGTGCCTGCCCCACTTTGATCTCGCCAGCGCTGCTAAGGGCCTCCTGCCCCTCCGCGGGGACCGGGGACGCAGGCATCCATCCCCGCACCCCACAACCCGGCGCTGGCACCGTGACTCCGCTTGCCCCCCCCTTCCCCGCTCCTGTCGTCACCCCCATCTGTTCCAAAAACCAATATTGACTCGGGAATGGGGGAGCCCCCCTGCCAGGCTGTTTTAATCAAAGCTTTCCCCAGCAAATGAAGTTTTTACAAGAAGGTCTCCAGGTGCTCGGGCGAGGGGAGGAGGACACAATGGCCGGCCCGGCGGGGGCTCGCTGCTATGGCAAAAAAAGGGGGAGCCAGAGGGGCCAGGAGCCCCGGGTGAACTCCTAGGGTTAGGCGGTATCTACAGGAGCCAGACAGGGGCTTGGACACAGAGCCAAAACATTTAACATTTGCAAACCAATTAAGAAGGGGAGAGAGGCAGGGAGGAGAGTTTGAGGCATTTCAGCGCAGGATCCCGTTCTCATGGGAATGCTGCGGTGAACCCCTCTGCGTGACAGATGCCCTCCACCAGCATCGCCAGCTTTGCCATGAACCCTTCCCTTCCCCATTCCCACTCACCACGGCTTTCACAAGCTGCTGCTTACCCCACTTCTCCTTCCTGCAGCAAGGTTTGGGTCTCTAGGGATGTGCTGTGATGATATGCAGAGTCATTAAGGTTGGAAGAGTCCTCCAAGATCATCAAGACCCAATGGTCAACCCAACCCCACCTTGACCACTAAACCACATCCTGAAGTGCCACATCCACACATTTTTTGAGCACCTCTGGGGATGGGGGACTCCACCACTTCCCTGGGCAGCCCCTTCCAGTGCTTGACCACTCGTTCAGTAAAGAAATTTTTCCTAAAGTAATTTTTCTAAAGAAGAAATTCGTCCCAGGTCTTGGTAAGTGTTGTACCCATGTCCAGCAAGGGTTGAAATGGGGAACAAATTGGGTAGACCCTGCTCCTCCTCCCAGCAACCAGCTGGGGATGGCACATCTCACCCCTACGCTGATGGATACCACAGATCCATGGCCATCATCATCACCTATAGCATCCCTTTGCCCTGGAGCGAGCTGGAGCATGGGATGCAGAGACAAACAGGTCATTTGAGACATCATATTTCAGAGCATGAGAGAGATCAGTGCTTTTTGGGTGTTCCTATGCAAAAAGAGGGGGGGAAAAATACCAGCAATCAGTTAAAAATGCATCTATTGAAAATAAACAGCTCAGAACAATGGGGCTGGCTCAGGGAGAGCAGACGGACCTAAGGAGTGAAAGATGATGTGCTGAAAAACCAGTGTTTAAAAATAAAGCGCAATCTTTACCCCGCGTTTCAACTGCTTGGAGAGTTTCCCCTGCCATGGAGGTCGCTGCCCAAAGGCAATTTTTAGGTAGGGGCAGCAAAAATAGGGGTTTGTGGTTGAGAGCTCAGCGCTTTGGCGGCAACTGTAAAATGCTACCAGGCTTCCCAGTAAACGAAGCGCCTTTTATTTTCCTGCTTTAAAAGGAATGTAATTAGTTCAAAACCAGCAGCAGGGAAGCATCAGGGCTCCTTTTCCAGGGACAATGGCAAAATAAGTGTATCAACACCCCGGCCGGCGTATTTTGCCTTCCTGATGAGACCAGTGATTGCCTGGAGCCCCTCTTTTGCCCTGAGAATTACCCCAGGCTGCTCTAAAATGTGCATTTTTATTGCCAGTCTGGGGGTTCCTGGCTCCCTGGGGATCCTCACGCCCATGGGCACCCACCCTGCAGGTAACCACAGCCAAAGGCGTTGACTTTTGGGGACCCCGGGTCTATCTTGGGGATGCCAGATCTGCAAGAAGGATCAAAAATTTTGGCTAAGCTTTCCAGCTGTCTTTTTGTTACCTGCCCTGGTCTGCTTGACCCGTGTGTGGGAACATCACCAAGGGGTTTATTCTCCCTTAATGATAACAGCGATTATTTCTTTTGGCTTCCAATGTTTTGCCAGTTTCTGAAACAAATTCTCTGGAGAAACTAAACCCAACAATATCTCAGGACTGAGGAAAACCAGAAGCTTTCCAGCCACATGAGATGGAGCCTTGTGTCAGCTCTGGTGCTGCTGGGTTGGGGAAAAGTGGGGTGAGGTTTGTGCCTTTGCCCCCACATTTTGGGGGAGACGTATAACATAGCATTACCCTGCCATGGAGATCTCCATCATCTCGAACCATGGGTTTCTCCATCATGGTACCCACCTTTTTGGGGAGGGGGATGCTCCCTCATCCGGAGCAGGAGGCAGCGGTCCCGGTCCTGTCCCACCAGGGATGTGCATCCATCCCAGCCAGCCCGGGGTACACGTTATTCTGATTATTTCCCCGTTGATAGGGTTCAGCGGGACTGAAAGAGCTACACGCCCTCTGGTAATTTGCAGTTTGTCGATGCTGAGCTGACATTTAACTGAACCCAGGGCAGCAGCAGGCAGGGAGGAGCGGGGAACGGCTCCGCTATTGTAATACTGGGGACACTGGGAGCTTGGCTAATAGGGGACATTCTTTCCTCCCAGGACTTCCTCCACGACTTTAATGCATTCAGGATCAGCCTTGGCTATTTGGACTCGTTAATGGCAGCATTTGGGTGACTCTCTTCCCCATTTCCCAAGCATGAATATTATCCCTATTTTCTCCTGCATTGTTCATAACCAGAGGGGGACGATTAATCAGAGCAGAAGGGACTTTATTCAGCTGGAATTCCTACCACGGCTGCACCACTGAGAGCAAATTACCAGTTCACACATCGCAACCAGCCCATTCGGTGGATGCAGAGGTTGGGCTCCCATCACCTCCGAGGTGTGTGAGGGAGCCTGCACCTTCCCTGGCATCACCCAGGGCCGGCTGAGCTGTTGGGA
>NW_010184857.1:0-4818 GCF_000695765.1 Mesitornis unicolor | reverse complement strand
TTCCTGCCTTTTGGGAGATAGGAGAAACCTCAAAGTGCAATAATACCCCCCCTCAAATCTGGTTTGCACTTCCCAAATTTTATCAGGCATGGATTCTTTGAGGTTTTAAAAGACACTGAGAGTGTTGATACAAGACATCGCTCAGTGGCACACTCCTGGCTCTGTGCCCCTCAGCCCATCATCCCATCTCTGGCCATGATTGGGACTGATGACCCCTCCGAGGTGTCTCAGCAGAGCCGTAAACGATCTGTGCTCGTTAGGACCAGAGATAATGAGGGAGATGAGCTTGGCCCTTTGGGCCCTGTAGTCTCCAGGCCTGTGTTTGAACCTTGCAATCAACACCCCACACCCTCGTCTCCCAGGCTCCAGTACAGCTCCTACACCTTCACCCCAGGGACACCACGCGCCCTGCCCATTGCAATGAGTTGGCTAATGGGGTGTTGGGGTGCGGCAGTCCCAAAAAGGTTAATTTTCAGAGAGGACAATGAAGGCAGGAGGCTCAGACAAGCCGGGCTGGCTCTGTCCTTGCGCTACGGATCTGCTCCAGCAGGCACGAAACTCGAGTGAAGTGATTCAGCTGCTGACCTGCGCGGCAGCCCCGTGGGGCCTGACAGGTTTGGTTGGTGAGGAGGACGTGTTCCTGCCTGCAAGCTTCCAGGACCTGTTCCTGAGGTGCAGGGTAGCAGCGGCAAACCCTGCCTGACCCGGGTTTGGGCTCCACAAAGAGTACTGAGGAGCTGCATCCTTTTTGGGGACAGCATCTAGGAAGCACGGGGCTGGGACATTACCCCTACCAGGGATGCATTAAGAAGAAACGGAGCTTGGCTCGCAGTCACTCCTCCGATCAATGAGGTGATGAAATTTGATAAGGAAACTGCAGGAATGTGCTCAGCACAAGCAAAAACCCATCCTAAGATCTTGCCCTGTGGGAAAAAAGGGGGCAGGAGGGACGAGGCTGGGAATACCAGCCTGCCTGGAAGGATTTTCTTCCGGATGGCCTCCCTGGGGCATCCCAGGGTGGTTTTCAAGCTGGTGGCATCTCAGGAGCCACAGGGCCCACACTCAGGGCACAGAGGCCGGCTGTTTTCAGCATGGTGAGGTCCGGGGGGAAGGCATTGCCCCTGGAAGAAGGTGTAGAAAAACCCAATTTCCCAGCAAAGCGGCTCCTGGCTGAGTCAGCCGCTTGTTATCCAAAGTGGGCTGCTCCTGGAGCGGTGCCGTCTTTATGTGAGAGCATAAATGAGAGGGGAATTGTACCCGAGAGGGTCTGTGCTTGCATCGGAGCCAGGATTTCTGCATATTTCTCACTACTGAACGTGCAAACCCTGCAAAGGGCAGGACAGACACCCATGGCACGGGACAGACACCCAGCCCTTTCGCCATAGGGTGGAAAAGATGTGCAGAAAGAGCCAAGAGACACCTCAGAGGGCTGCAAATGTGCAGTGGATCTGCTCTGCCTTCCCTCGGTGATAAATGTCACGCAGGGACACGCACAGCGTCCCTGTCTGTGCCACACAGATGGGAACGGGGAGGCGGCTGTTTGGTCCCCGGCTCAAAATCCGGGTTGGTGTCAGCATCCATTGCGAAACGGCTCCGTCAGGCAGGCACGCTTGCCCTCGGATGCGTGGTGGTGGCAGGCAGCACAGCGCGGCTGCGATAACTGAAATCTACTGGAACGGGGGCGATCCGCACCGAAACGCGCCGCGGGAAGCGTGCCCTCCTCCCGACGCGCCCGGTGAGTCACCGCAGCTCCCTGAAAGCATCAAGATCTGGAAGGCACCCAAGGCAAAAAATCAACCGCATCGGGTCCCGGTGATAACGCGGCGTTATCGGGTCCCGCTGCTGAGTCAGCCCTGCCCGCCCTCCCAGTGCTGGGGCTGCGATAGGGCCCCCCCTCTCCCCCCTTTGCCCTGAGGGGGTACAGTCCCAGCCCAGCTTGTGAATAGACTGGGATGAGCACACCTGGACTGGGAGACCAGTACATTGGCTGGACTGGGGCGGGGAGGAGCCACGGATGCAGCGTGAGATGGCAGGAGCATCCCCTGGGTCCTGCATCCCAGAGCCTGCGCTGCTGGGAGGAAGCAAGGGGCACTGGGAGCACTGGGGAGAGCTCGGTGTGGGGATAACGCAGGTGGAAGCGCACTGAAAAAGCTGCAGTGTCTCATTTCTTTGCAGAAATTCGTGTCCCCGTCTAGCATTACCGCACTGTTTTTACTGCAGTATATTATCAGCGTTGTGCTGCTGTGTTCCCATGTCCTAGAGTTTCAGAATTTCTGTTTAGCTGTAATTTAGGGGCTGTGACCAACAGTGGTTTGGAGCTAAATCAGGTCTGGAAAAGGCAGAGGTTTTTGTAGAGCACAAACTCAGCTTCGCAGCTCCATTTACTTCCTCCTCAGCTTTCAGACCTCCACAGGTCCTTCCCCTCCAAGCTTTGCTCCGAGTCTCGCTTTTAAATCTGCCACATTTCACTTGGTTTAACCACGCAATGAGACACAGACCTAAGAGAGCAAACCCTGGACCACAGTGTTCGGTGTCTTTGCAGCTGGATCCATTAAATCAGGACCGGAGAGGGTGGAAATTCCCAGCACGTTCAGTGCACATGAGCCACACACTTAAAAAAAAAAAAAGAAAGGGGAAAAAATGAAATCCCTGCTAAAGAAGCAGTGGGAAAAGCACACAGGATGGTGAGTGGAGCCGGGGACTTAGCGCGGCTCATTCCAGGGGATCCCAGCCAGCACCTGCACATCATTCATCTTCTTTTATTGCCCTTTCGCAGCTCCTTGCTGTATTTTAATGCAAAGCCTGATAGCCCCTTTGGAAAGAGACATTCTCCAGGCCTTGGGAACGCTGCTGGCCTTGTGCTCTGGCCAGATAAATGCAACAAGAATTTGGGATGTGATGAAAGCATTTTCGCCCCCAGAAGCCTTGCATCCCTCAGACTGACCTGAGCAAAGCCTGGGTGACAAGGTTGTCACCTGGACCTGCTCTGGACTTGTACCTTGTCATCTCTGGTACCATCCAGCCCCAAAGCAGCACTAATCTAGGTCTAAAATTCAACATTTCCTCCTATTTCCAGGATGTTTTCACCCTTCCAGGCTTCATCCTGTGCTGGGGGGAAGCTGTGCAGCAGCCGGTGTGGCCATGGCATGTTCGCTCGGGGGCTAATCCCTTGTTCCTATTTTTCCTCTCAGCATGGGAAAGCAAATCACTACTTTTAATCTCATTTTCCAGCTCCCACCCCAGAGGGGTGCCCAGACCCAGGTGAGAATACCCCAGCCTCCCGGATCTGCTGATTTTATCCCCTGATGAAGGGGATTTTCCCATGTACAGGGCAGCAAGAACTAATGGGGCCACAGGGAGCTGCGTGGTTACCGAAAGCTGGAGAGGTCACAAACCAGTGGGCACGGGGGCCACCAGAAAGGGGGTAAAGTGGCCGCTGTGTCCTCTGGGCAGGAGTAGCAGGGATGGCATCCCTACCTTGGGGACAGTATCCCTGCTTTGGGAACAGCATCCCTACCTCAGGGACAGCATCTCTATCTCAGGATAGCATCCCTACCCTGGGGACAGCATCCCTTCCTCGGAGGCAGCATCCCTTCCTCAGGGACAGCATCCCTACCTTGGGGATGGCATCCCTACATTGGGAAGAGCAGCCCTACCTCAAAGACAGCATCCTTACCTCAGGGATGGCATCCCTACCTCAGGACAGCATCCCTACCTCGGAGATGACATCCCTGCCTCGGGATGGCACGGGTTAAAGAGCAGCGATTTTCCCAGCCCCACATGGTTTTGCCGGAGGCTGAAACGTGACTGGAGCTGGGTTGTGGTAAGTGGGTGGGATGAGAGTTTCACGACCTGGTTCCAGCAGAGGCGTGGGCAGCATCGCGGGGATGATTAATGCTGGGGGGAGGCAGAGAGAGACCTCGCAGCGCGCTGATAAGGGAGGGCTGACAGAGACGAACGGCAAGAACAGAAAGGAGCCGCCTGTCACTCACCGCAAGAAATCCCCCCCCAGGAAATGATAAATTGTGCGTGCCACCTGCTTCCACCTCTGTTGACTCAAACCATGGGGATACCTGGGAGGCTGTGCGAAATTTCCAGAGTTATTTATTGGAGCTCGTAATTCAGATGAGAAAATGGAAAATATCATGCGCCTCTCATCCCAGCTGCCTCCCAGGCTGCTCGTTACTTGCTGCTCCCTCCCAGCTCCCGGCAGCGGAGAGGTGAAGCGCACCAGAATCCAGATGATGGCAAAAGCTTTGCTTCCCGGGGCTTTGGAGAGCCGGGTCCTTGCAGATTTGGAGAGGAAGGGGAGGCGTGAAGTGAGGGATGTGGGAAAAGGAAGCGATCCACTTTAGAGAGAGCTGCTCTGAGATTTTTGGCGCTCAATACTGACACTTGTGAGTCTGTGGCCCGCGTTGCCACCCGTGTTGGCCCACCCTTGCAGGAAAATTAATGGCATATTGGAATGAAGTGGTCCTGCCCTTGTTGTTGTTTATTAGATAGCATCAGCTACTGCCAGCCATAAACTGCTGCTGGCCTGAACAGCCAAGGGGTCTCAGGGCAAGCAGGGGAGCAGCAGAAAAGCTCCGGTTCCCTCTGAGGGTGTATAAGTGGGGACCCCCCCCGGGAATTGGGGCTTTTCTCCGGGGGCCGGGTACCGCTTTCTCCTGGCTTGTGAGGGGTATTCAGCCCTGGGAGGGCGCTGCTGTTGGGGATGGAGGAGGCTGGGAATAAACCCAGGGGAAGCCAGGGCACCCCGGCAACGGGAAATGGGCTGAGAAATGGACCGGGCAGCGCGGCTCCAGGACCGACAGTGCC
>NW_010184856.1:0-48531 GCF_000695765.1 Mesitornis unicolor | reverse complement strand
GGACCTTTAAAGGCCATCTGGTCCAACCCCCACTGCAGTGAGCTGGGACAATGTTTCTAGATCAGGTTGCTCAGAGTTCCATCAAGCCTGACCTTGAATGTCTCCAGGGATGGGGCCTCCACCACCTCTCTGGGCAGCCTTTTCCAGTGATTTACCACCCTCATATTGAAGAACTTTTTCCTAATATCCAGCCTAAATCTACCCTTTTCTAGTTTGCAGCCTTTGCTCCTCTTCCTATCACCACATGTCCTAGTGAACAGTTCTTCCCCAGATTTCTTATGGGCACCTTTCAGGTATTGGAAGGTTGCTGTGAGGTCCTTTTGGAGCCTTCTCTTCTCCAGGCTGAACAACCCCAACTCTCTCCTAGTAGGAGAGGTGCTCCAGCCCTTTATTTTATAGTTAGACCTATTCAGCTTTTGTGTCGCTTCTCTAGGGTCTTAAGTGGATTGTTCTATAAATAAACAAGTTGGTCTATTTGATGTTGTAAATACTGGGGAGATTTAGTGTTTAAGTCTTCTTCTATAGGAAAAAAACAATTCCTTCATTAATAGACAAACAAACCCACATGTGTGCAAGGTTGCCTGTTGCTTTTTACAATGTTGGCTGGCTGTTTCATTATTCTTCCACATTTGAACTGAATTTGGAGTTTTTCAGGAGCCACTTAGCAACCATCTCAACTTATAATAAAACATAATTAGACCTGATCCTTCTGTGGATTAGTATCTGAAGTAACTATATCAATGCCTCTGCAATGTTATCTAGAAATGTAGCAGAGTTGAGAGAAGAAATAAGATCAATTTTTCCTTAAGTAATGCAAAAATAAGGTTGTTGAAACAAACATTTTCAATCCATATATCAAACATTATATATATAAATATATGTGTGTGTAACATTTAGATTCTGATAAGATTGCATGTAAATTTCTGTATTTCAGTGCTTTCCTTCAGTATTTCTCTCATCATCAAATAAGTGTTGAAGAGTAGGTAAAGTGTATGACTTATATGTGTGGTATTAAAGGACTCTGAAACAATAACTGTACAAGATGTCAAGGTTGGAAAATGGCCTTGGGGTGACATTCATGATGTAAAGCTATTTACCTTTGTATATTTTAAGGAAAAGGTATGTTAGGCAGACAGCAGTTGACCAAAGTTAAGATGTATAGAGTACAACTGGGTTACCTAAGCTCAGACATCTAGTTTCAGTTTAGGTGCTGTAAATGCTTGTCTGCTCTCCACCTGCCAGTTCAGGAGTACAGATTTCCCTTATATGTCGTGTCAAATACAACAGCCCCATGCAGATGTGCAGAATCCGCTAGGTAACACAATGTTTAGGCAGCTGCATCCCGTCTCAAGTCCTAATATGAGCTTTTTCATAAGGTAAGCAACAGGTAAGAAATATGAAAAGCAATTTTTAATTTGCAGTGTGAAATAGGAGTATCATTTGGACTTCTGAAAGAAGTAACAAATAGATTGAGTTAGCACTACAAGGTCTGTAGTACCTTTTTGTTGAAATATTCTGGCTGATTTGAGGACACTGAGTAATAAATAATATTTGTAAGTGTTAGGACCAGCTTCTAACTTTCATTGGCCAGTTATCAAGTTTACATAAGCTCTTAATAGCCAGCAATCAAAAGTTTCCCTCATACACTAAAATGGTATACATACTATGAAGCAAATGACAAATTTCAGGTTATTGTTTTGTCTTGTCTGTGAACATTACCTTGTTTTATCAGTCAACCCTTTCTTGTCAAGATTGCTGTTAGAATAGTGTGTGTCGTTCTGGTGCCCGCATCAGATGAACAAGTTCATATTGTGACCCTTATTTTCCCATTTAACGTTTTGCTTTTTAATATATTTGGCGGTAGCTATTGTATTTGAACTGAACTATACTTCTTGTTGATAGATTTATGGCTTTGTGTGAAACTTGTTTGAAACGTACATTGTTTGCTTGCAGAAGGCAAGCCAATTATGCATAACTTTAGAGATGTTAAGCTACCCATTAACTTGCCTTCTGAAATATTTCTTCTGTGCTCTTGTTTTGGCTATATTGTCTTTTTTAATACAGAAATATTGAAAAGATAAAATTTGTATATGGTCAGGAACCTAATGCTCATAACATCCTACAAGAAGTAAATCTCGTACATACATAGTAATACCTTATTTGTATGAAATATGTGTGGGAACATCACAAGTCGAGCTCAGTGTCCATCTAGCTGAGCAGCCTATGTGTGATGGTTGCTAATAACAAGTGTCTAAAACAGCAGATAAAAGCATAGAGGCTTCCTCAAATTGCTTTTCAATCCTTTAAAAAATATTAATTCATTTTCTGAAAATCCATATTGCTGTGGTATCTTTCTATATTTTTCTAGCGTGATATAGCTGATCACCTTTTTTGTCTTGTTTTGCCTTTCATGACTGTCTTTGCAGCCCTGGATGCAATTTACTATCCTGATGGTGTGATTACGGCTATTTAGAAATCAGTGATGTTCTTAAAGAAATATCAGTTGTCTCTTACATTGTTTGGGTTTTGTTGGCTAACAGTAAAAGAATCCTAACAATTCTGATAAAGCTACAATCAACTCTGCATGTTTTTTTTCTTTACCTCTGGCTAACAACTCTTTTAATTTGTTAAATGCTGTGCTTTCAAATTTTAAAGTTAACTCTAATATTTAGAAATTCTGAAGGTGTTTGAATTTTAGCAGTGCTGTTTTTTCATCAGATTAGGGGATAAGAAAAACCCAACAATTTAGCAGGAAATATGTTAAATGAGTAGCATAGCTCTTCATATCATACTCTCCTATCATTCTCATGTGCTTTGTCCTCTAATCTTTGGTCTTCAGTAATAAATAATATAGTGCATATTTTCAGGGTGAGCTTAATAGTCATGTTGAACTCTCATTAGGTACTACTATGGTGCTTTAATTGCCTTGGTTTTTTTCCTGTGGAAATATCTTTTCAAAGAAATAAAAACCCTGTGGATTTGAGTTGGAATAATTTTATACAGTGCTCTAGATTTTTAAGCAGCGTACACTGGCTAAGTGTTATTTGTTCTCTTTACAGATCACTCATCTTCAAAAAAAATTCAAGTATGAAATTTTCTGGTAATGTAGGGAACAGAACAAAGAAAGGAAGGAGAATAATTTCAAAATTATTTTAATAAACTAGAAGTATGATAATCAGCCCATTAAATTCATTTTTGAGGAATCTAAATGAAGCCATTGGCAAAACCTTATCAGATATAATGGGCCCCCAGTGGCCTTATGGTACAAAACAGTGAGTTCGTTGAATGTAGAGTAATGGTGGATAAACGTCTTAAACATTGTAATGGTGTCTTGTATCTCCAGTTTTAGAACGCATGGACTTCAAATAAGAGACAAGAAACAGTTTTAACACTGTACAAATAATCTTTAAGTTTATAAATTAGCGTTTTCCACTTTTGCTCCTTTGTTCTTCTTAAGGATAGCATTAAATAAATAAAGCAAAATGCAATGCATAGTTTTCAATTACTCCAGTGTAATTTGGAGGATGAGTACATACATGAAGTATGTATTTGGAATGTGCTTTTCAAGAATTTTGAATTAATACCTTATTTAGCTTTGCTGTGGAAGTAGTTGAAGCTGATATTATGGAGCTGTCTCACAGATAATGAGAAAAACCAGTAGAGGATATCACTTGGCAAAACAGAGTATGTAGACACATGCCAGAGTTTTGCCACTTTTGAGTGAGCATGAGAGTGTTTTTAGGTTAATAATGCTGTGTTGTTACATTTTTATGATCATATGCAAAAATGTTTGTGTTTTCGGTGTATATATATTTAAATCCCTAAAGCTACATTAAGAGACTGAGGTATCTGAGGTAATAATAGATTAATAGCTTGAGGATTAAGGTAGGAAGAGTGAGGTAATCTTAAAATTCAGTCATTAAAGTAAACTGCTACTTGTTGTATACTTTGATACCACGTTTGAGTTTCTTTGAGGTCTACGGAGCTTATGTGGGTCTCCTGTCAGTAAGGAATCTTTAAAGGAAGCATCAAGTATTCATTACTTGAACCTTACACCCCTTAAAGTTCACTAAGAGCCAATTTCTCTCTTCCTGCTAGAATGTTGCAACTAGCTTTACTACATCTTCCAGTTTTAAGGTTTCTTTATGGTTATAGGCTGAAGATCATTGTTTTTTCTCTCAACTGTAAGCACAGGTATTCTTTACTTCCAACAGACCTCTGTGATTATGGTGTTGTCTTTATTCCTTCTCTTTTTTTTTCCTTCCTACTTCTTTCACCTATTGGATATAGAAGACAAGTGATCATAGGGCAAAAGTGTCTTCATTGTCAGTGAATTGTCTTTTTCCACATCCCAGCTCCCTGAGTTTGTGTAAGGGAACATAGAAACTGTGTAGGTTATTAGGCTCTTGTATAACAACCTGTGTATGACAGCACTGTAACATCAAAACCAGATTTAAAACAGGAAGAAATCAGTTTATGATCCCCATTTTCTTTAAGGTGTATGCTGGATTTGGGATTATGGAGGTTTTAATTTAGATGCATTCTGTACTCTAAAGAAACACGATTTAGATTTGAACAAAATAAATAATCTTTGTAAATATTGTTAGAAAGCAAATGCAGATTATAGTTACCCGTGCAATAATTACCTGTGTTTGAAATGGGCAGGCTGATGATGTGCACTGATAGCAGCACATGAATACACTTAGATTTGCACCTTCCAAACATGGACTTGGAGAATGGAGTGGCACATGCTAATAACTTTAATTTTTCCTTTAGCGTCAAGTTAGATAACGCCAAAAAAGAAGCAAACTGTAATTTTAAGTCTGGTAGCAAATGTTTAACAGCTGTATCTGCTTTACTGATGCCGCTGTGTGGTGGCAACCTCCACCAGTTCCTTGCTGGGAGAGAATAGGAAGAGCAAAAGCAAGGAAAAACTCATGAGTCAAGATAAAAACAGTTCAATAAATGAATTAAAAAAAAAAGGAAGAGTTAAGTTATGCAAAGTTAATCACTTACCACCTCCCACAAAGCAGCTTGATGCCCAGCGATTTTCTGAGTAGCAGCCACCTTAGACTATCTCCTGGTTTTTACTGCTGACCATAATGTTATGTGGCATGGAATGTTGCTTTGCTTAGTTTGGTTTAGTTGTCCCATCTGTGTCCCCTCCTATCCTCTTGCCTACCTCTAGCCCACTTTCTGGGAGGGCAGAGAAACAAAGTTTTGGTTTTGGGTTAGTTCTGGAACTAACCAATGCTGTGAGCACTGTTCAGCAATAGCTAGAACATAGGTGTGTTACCAACACTGTTTCTCTTACCAATCTAAACACCGTGCTGCTGTGATGAAAAGGAGCTCCATCCCAGCAAGACTCAGTACTCCATGTTGCCAGTTTATATCTTGCACAGCTTCCATCGAAGCTAAATAAAATTTCTGAAGCTTTGAGTACTTCTTTCTGTCTTGCCAGAGTCCTGCCTCTTTCTTGCTTCTTCGATGCTTGCTTCCACTACTGTCTTGCTCTGAAGCCTCCTGTGAGAGACAAGACTTCCACATAATTTGCCTTCATTCTATCTATAAGAGTACTTTTCAAACTTTGATTTGCTGCTGTAATCATACATTGGCTCATAAATTTATGAAGTCAGGGGTAGCTGCATCTCCTAGACTCCAATTTAGCTTCTAATTTAGCAGTGTTACGTGATGAATTAGTGCTGAATGACTCCCCCACATCTATTCCTCTCTTAAAAGGACAATTACCCACTTCATCAATGTTTGCTGAGTTGAGTACTTTCTTAGTCGTCTGTCCCATTCAGTTTGCATTACTGTTTCTTTTTTTTCTTCTTTCACTACATGTTCTGTCTTTTTGATCAAAACAGCTGGAACCAAGGCAGACAGCTTATTTCATTTTGTATGTACTTAAATACATGTGTAAAACTTGTTTTTGATTAACTTAATTACAGTTGAATATTTTAAAATTAATATTGTCCTTTCCCTAATGCAAAATAAGCACTTTGATTTGGCAAACAGAGAAAACAAAGCATGACTCAGACTTTTTAGAGTCCTAATGAGCCAAACTGTCTAAGAAACAGTATGAAATATGTTACTTCTCTATCAAAACTTCCTGAATCCTCGAAATTGTTGAATTGAGAATGGTTGACTTCATTCTTCACAAGATTTTGAAATTATGCTGTTGGACAAAGTGTGCAGAAGGTTTTAGTAAGTTTTAGTTTTCTTTAATTTCTTTTAAAAATAAGATGCATCAGCATACAGCATATGTGCTGTCAGATGTACACACTTGTTATTGCACATCAGGGTATAGGAGGGGACTTGGTTTTTTGCATACCTGGCAGATTCTTGCTTTACATAAACTTTGTCATTACAGAAATTGTACTGTGAAACATTCACTGTAATGGATAACGTGTCGCAGAGTCATGTGCCTGACTAGCTTCAGGAATTTATCTTTAACATGTATCTATGTATTAAGTGTACTATGTACTCTGGTTCTTTGCCGATGATCCTTTTAAGATCGCCATATTGGAAGACTTTATCCTTTTTTCATTGTTTGCTGTGATTCGTGTGTCACTGTATTGATTTTTTTTTTTTTTTAATTTTAGGTGCTGTTTGTCAGTGAACTGAAAACACTGGAGACCTAAGGCTTTTGTTTATAATGATTATTTCAACACAATGTTGTTGAAGTTACCATTAAGCATTCTCTTGCATTTGTTTTCTCTCTTCTCTTGCTTGTGATCTTGTGGGATAAATCCATGGAATAAAGGAGAAAACACAAACAGTGGATCCACTTATTCCTATGAATAAAGTTTCTACTTTATTTTGTTGAGTAGCATTTTTTCTGCAAGTAATCTAGTTAGTATACATCCAAAATTCAGGGGATAAGTTATAGAATGTTATCATTACTAACAGGAGCCAGCTGACGAAAAAAAGAGGAGTCAAATTATAACTATTAGAAAACAACAGAAAACAAATTAGAAGATACGGTTATGTTACTGTCTAATTCTATGGGGCACATTGTGTATCTTGTCATTCCTCAATATACAGTTGAATTAGAAGAAATATCAAAGAGAGCAATATTAAAGAAAAGAATATAGCAATATTAAGGAAAAGAATATAACAATATTATAGAAATATTAAAAAGAGCACTTCTCCCTTATGACAGGTGACAGGACAAGAGGAAATGGCCTAAAGTTGTGCCAGGGGAGATCTAGGTTGGACATTAGAAGAAACTATTTCACTGAGAGGATGATTAAACCCTGGAATATGCTTCACAGGGAGGTGATTGAATCACCATCCCTGGAGATGTTCAAAAGACACATTGACGTGGAACCTAAGGGACATGTTTTAGCTGAAGATTTGGTTGAGTTAGGTTATGGTTGGACCTGATGATCTTTAAGGTCTTTTCTGACCAAATCATTGTTATTCTATGAAAAGAAGTGATAAACAATATATAAAGAGCAGATTCTCATAAGAAGCCACTTATTATTTTAGGACTCTCTAGTATGGAGAAGGAATGATGACTAAGGGATATTGCTTTGCTGGTTTTTTTCCTCTAAAAATCTCTATCTGAATGTATATCTATCAGTCTGTATCTATTTAATAGCAGATAAAAGTGAAGACAGTGGAATAGTTTTGACAAAGAAAATAAGAAAGGTATATGTGGCATGAATAATGGAAACATTAGTGGGTTCTCAGTCTTGACAGGTACCATGTATTTTGAGATCAGAAAAGAGGTACTTTTCATTGAATCTGTTCTTAGGTTCACAGGAGAAACACTTAGTGTCACAGGGGTGCTGAAAAACTTATTTTCCATGGCTTATGCCAACCGTGGCAAACATAGAAACATATTTTTATTTTATCGAATTCCAGTGGCAATACTTGCAATCAGAAAGAATTCTGAGAAACAGGTGGTGATATCATGGCATGTTTTTGAATTGTATTTTATAGTAACAATCACCCTCTGTGGAAATATGATCTGCTTCTAGTGCATTAAAAGCAAAATTCACATGTAGTTCATAATGCAATTTTCCTTGCTACTTGCTGAAAATCAAGATGGCAATTAAAAGACAAACAAACAAAAACAACAGTGAAAAGCCAGCAAAGAAACCCAACAAAAAACATCAGTGATTTATCATTTATCACAGAATGCTGTTGGGTCAGAAGAGACCTTTAAAGGCCTAATCCAATCCCCCTGCAGTGAGCAGGGACATCTTTAACTAGATCAGGTTGCTCAGAGCCCCATCAGGCCTGACCTTGAATATCTCCAGGGATGGGCCCTCCATTGCCTCACTGGGCAACCTGTTCTAGTGCTTCACTACCCTCATAGTAAAGAACTTCTTCCTAGTGTCTAATCTAAATCTGCTCTGCTCTTGTTTACAACCATTGCCCCTGGTCCTATCGCTACACACTCTTGTAAACAGTCCCTCCCCAGCTTTCTCGTAGGCCCCCTTCATGTACTGTAGCTTTTATTGTCTTCAGTTCCTCTCACTCTGGTTTTCCTCTTTTTGTTCAAGTTAAAAAAAAAAAAAAGTCTGTAGATCATTAGGCACAAGCATCACCTCCATTAATGATATGGAATTCATTAGCCCTGTTCTGAGAAATCCAGTTTCCCATATTTATCATTGTAGTTTCTATGAAAAGAACTATTGCGGTAGATTTTAGTAATTGAGAGAGTGGAATCTTAAGTATGGAATATAACTGCTGCAACATTTAACTCACTTTTCTTTGAGAAGCTGCTGGAAGAAACTACCAGCTGGTGACTGATATGGGTAAGGAGCACTCTTTCTGTGATTTCACATTGCTTTGTCATTGTTATCTCAGTATCTTTCATGACTTCAATAATACGGCATGGGTAGGGTTTGACATGTGACTTTTTTTTCTTCCACTAAGCTAGTTTTTAAACTTTTTGCTGTATTTATTTTTAATTTCTGATGAGGATGATGATGATGATTTTCTTTTTTTGGGGAAAGTATGACCAGTGGTGAACATTACATTTTGGTAAAGGCAAGCAGTGATGCCTTTTAAATGTGGTCCTCTAAATTCTGTTGCTGTTATTGATTGTACAAGATGTTCAAGAAAGAGAAAACCAGAAATATCCTGGAGAAAGAGTCTTCCAGGAAACATTGTGCATGGCAGATAGTTCATCATGGCAGAACTAGATTTGAGTGTGCTGTCAAAAACCGGGTCTGAATGATGAGCGATTGGAGCTCATTGCAGAGGAGTGGAAGGACTGGTACTTGGCATAAATTATGGAAGTTGCCTAAAGAATTAATTTCTTCCTGGTATTCTTGTTTTAAATAGATGCATATAATAACTGAATAATAATAACTGAATAAGTAATTGGCTTTATCAGTCAAAGCATGCACATCTTGTCCTTGTAGGAATTATAAAGCAAGATTCAGAGGAAATTTGCCCCAAGCCCTAAAATGCTTGAAACTTCCAGATGTGACACTAAGCTGAATTAAAAAAAGGGAAGTTGGCTGGCAGACAGAAGCTGAGCACATGGATTATATGACTGTTTTGTTTGGCAGTCATTTCTGTGATACCAAATACATCCTAACCGTGGTTGTAGCTGTGATAATTCTGGAATAAGTGCTTGGTTTAATTTTTTTTGCTTTGTTTTTTTGTTGTTTGTTTGGTTTTGGTTTGTTTTTGTGGTTTTGTTTTGGTTTGGTTTGTTTTTTTTAAGGGTTTTGTGTTTGGTTTCTATATTTTTTATATATATTGTAGAAGAAAACATATAAAACTATAATTGCATAATAATATGCGTTTTTAAAGTTGTTTTGTTCCTTTTGATTTGTTATATTTTAAATTTGAATGACCTTGGGCAATATGTAGATATAATTTCTCCTTCTCAAATGCTCCTGGAGGATTTTGTGGAAATAATAGGCTGCAAATCTTGTAATATTTTGATTCATATCTGCTTGATGGTGTATGTAGGAGAGCTGTTGCTTAAAGTTGCCTTCTCATAATGGAGATGGAGTGGGAGTGGAGTGTTTAAGACTGTGTTGGATGACTCATTTAGAATCTTAGAATTGTTTAGATTGGAAAAGATCCTTAAGATCATCAAATTCAACCACAGTAGTATTACTTTTGCATTATTCTGATCCTTTTCTAGTAAAGCTGGAATAAAACAGTTCTGAATTAGCTCAGTGGAATTTTAGGTATGCATTTTTATGATATATGCAAAGATAACGACTCTTAAACAGTGTGAATAAATAGTGTCATGTTTATAAAGTCTTACTTTCTTTTGAACTTGCATCGTGCCACCCATATGGTTTATAAAGTGTTCTAAGTTAGGAAAAACCTGATGAATAAACAAAAATGAGTACTGAAAGTGAGGAAAACGGGTAACAGTGAAGTGTCTGAGGTAGCATTAGATTATCTAAGGTTAGAAAAAAAGCTGACTGAAAGTAAGGTGGTCTTAGGTAGGAGAACAGGATGTGTTCTTCAATGTAGCGAATGATGCATTGACATAAAAGAAATATAGCAAACCAGCTATTTCATTCAATTGAAACTGGAAAAAAATTCCTTCGTCATGTATTTAGCAAGGATTTGTCTGATAAATACGGCAAGAGCTGGGATATGTAGAGGAGTATTACAGTGGTCTCTGCATTAGTAGTGCCATTAGCAATGTCTGTTTGACTCCTTGGAGTAAAAGAATTAATACTGCTAATTTTTAAAAATCCTTTCTAATGTAACTGAGTATTTTAATCATGAGATGTGTCTAACTCTGCTAATGCTTTTGGCCATAGTTCTTTGCTGTGAGTATAGATAACTCATGATTTACTTTGGCACATCTGTCCAAATTTTGTATTACTGGAAACAGCTGACAAAACAACCTTTTTTAAAACTTGACAGTCTCTAGTTTTTCATAAACTGTTCCTGAAATATGACAAGTAGACTCACGGAGAATGTTCAAGGGATGGGAAGGAATGTTCCTCACTGATAATTTTAAGGCTAGAAAAAAAAAAATTGCTTACTCTAATCTCCTATGTTAAATAGGACAAATAATTTCACTACTGATCCCTGAAGAAGTAAATAATTCCTTAATTTTCTGTCTGATTTACAGATATTGGCATGATTCTTAGAATATAAAAGTTATAAAGTCAAGCATTTAGAAATTCTTAAATACTTAAACTTTTGACATGATACCTGAACTGGTCCTTTTGATATGCAATGTCATACAGGCTGTAACTGCATGCTGAGCACATCTTTTGCCTATTTAATTAAGGGGATTTTCTGTGAGATGGAAGTCAACCATGCTTGTTTTTTGAAGGACTTTGGGTCATTAAACTCATGTTTCAGTCATGTTTCAGAGTATGGAGCAGGTACTAAATAGAGCACAGAACCGCAGAAAGAAAAAGGGAGGACTTCTGGTGAAGGTAGTTGATACTTCAAGTAATCTGTACTGAAATGTAATCTCTTGTTTGTTACTTTTTGAATATTCAGACTTTCTAACCTGAAGGAAATAGTAATGTTCTGAGTGTAACTTAATGAAGTTAATTTAAGTAAAAGTTTTGCATGAAAGCAGCCATTAAGTGTTTCACGAAACAGAAGTGATGGATCAGTACTGTATTACATGCATTGTCATGTCTAATGGAGCATACATTTGATTCTAATACCTGAAGAGAATGTTATACTTAGAAGCCTGACACTAATCTCAAAGATTTTTTTGAGGGAGGTCCCGAAGGGCTTTGTGTCTGTGCAGCTCTGTATCCCCAGAGTGAGGATAAATAAGTTCAAATTCTTAAACCTGATGCTACTTTAAAATATAAGGCAACTGATTAATCTGGCATGTTTTACTGCAAAATAAGCTGCAGAGACTAAACATAAAGTTCACAATGAAGTTTCTTTCATGTAAATTGTCATAGTGAATAACAAAATTAAAAACGCAACTGAACATCACCCTGAGCAACCTACTCTGGTTGACCCTGCTTTGAAGTATGGGTGGAGCTAGACAGTCTTCAGGAGTTCCTGCCAATTTGAACTTTTTCTTTCTCTGATTCTGTGGAGTGCAGTTCTGACTGAACAGGTGAAGCTGTCAGTCCTTATTTTGAAGTTTATGTCTTACAGTAGGCTGCTGGTAAACCGTTAAATGTCTTCTACATTCAAGTTTTTGATAATTTGTGGTATTTGGGGTTTTTTGTGTTTTTTTTGTTTGTTGTTTTTTTGTTCCTGTTGTTGTTAGCAAAGACACTTTGGTATGTCCCAGCTACAGGGATAGCATGCAGCTCTTATTTTGAAAAAGTGTTCTATTGCAACTCCAGTGACAGCAGTGCAAGTCAAGGGCAGGGAGCAATAGAACAAGGGGGAATGGTTTTAAACTGGAAGAAGGTAGATTTAGACTGGATATTAGGAGGCAACTCTTTACTGTGAGGGTGGTGAGACACTGGCACAGGTTGCCCAGGGAAGTTGTGGATGCCCCCTCCCTGGAAGTGTTCAAGGCCAGGTTGGACAGGGCTTTGGGCATCCTGGTCTGGTGGGAGGTGTCCCTGCCCATGGCAGGAGGTTGGACTGGGTGACCTTTAAGGTCCAAGTGGACTTGCATCCTCCTTCCCCCTGTGCCTTAGGAGAGCCTAACTCAGAATGAGTAATCCCTGTGAAAATAATTTAAAAGAGACAGATTTGAAGATAAGCGCTATAATTTAGAGTTCTCTATTATTGCTTATCAACATGGTACCTGGATGTCTTTCATGTAATATTGAAAAGTTTTCAAAAGCCTCTGGAAACTTTCAATATGAATCACTGCTGGGGCTGTCAGATGTCCTTCTATATCAGAGCACACCACTAAACATAGTATTAGCAGATTCATTTAATTTTCCCTTCAAATGCCTTAATTTCTGTTTTTCGGAGTTCTTGTTTAAATAATTTTTGAACATTTTTGCTTCCTTTTGATGTCCCATGTTTCATTTTTACATGAGGTTTTGTTTAGGAAGATCAAAGTAATGTTTCTTTTTTATATTTTTAAAGCACTATTATTTAAAAACTCATCCTTATTATCAGCTGTTTTACAGAGTTTTAAGCCTTGTAATACATGTTATTAGCAATCATGACTTACACCTTGTAAATATTGAATTAAGTGTTTTATATCATCTGAATTTGTGTTGTTTCTAATGGTTGGAAGCCTCTTTGCATGTTACTATGATTACCAGTTTTTTTGAGACCAATTTAAGCAGGCAGTATCCAAACAGATGGTATATACAGTACTTCCTGAGCATCCAGTTTATTTACCAACTCTAATATAGTTTAAAATTTATATAGTTTTTTTACATAAAAAGCAAACATGCAGAACAATTTTTTAGTTAGTAGTCACTGAATTAAATTGATAAAATAATCGTGCATTTATAAAAACTCAGTAGTCCAGTGCAAGACCAGAGGCCAAGGTTGGGGTTTTCTGAACTTTAGCAGTTCTTGGTATTAGGTGTTTTAGACCACTGCCACACTTGATGACTATAGTCACTATAAATTTAGATTAAGGTATTTGTTACCTCTAGGAACTATTTTTATAATCCCAAAGTACTGAAAAAAAGAGATCCTGTGGCACAGCCTCTTAGTCTATAGGTAGATGTTGTAACAGATCCCATTTCTTGGAGATTGGGAACACTGTACGATGACTGAGGCAGTAGCAGATCCAAGGAAAGGAATTACACTGAAAAAGCTCTAGTCTAAGGAGCAGAGAAATGGACAACTAAAAAGGTGTAATGACTTTCTGCTGTGCATTTCAGAATCCAGTTATTCTCTGATGCTAACAAGAAATAAACATGCCATATATAGGCTTCATTGTGACTAATTTCCTTGAGGCTAAACTAGCTTTATAGTCTGGAACAGCAGTACATGATTTGCCATCTAGGGCAGTAGTTCATTAGTTTCTACATCTCAAGAGACGTGTGATAAGAAGGTTACAAGAAGCCCTGAAAAAAGTATGTTTAAAGACTAATGGTAGGTGTTTCCGAGAGAAGATTTTTAGCTTTCATTTGGCAGTTATGCATAGAAACTGTCAAATGGAGATATATCCCATATTGCTGGTTGTGATCTATCACCAAAGTGTGTATTTCATTTTTGGTGTGCAATGAGTCCTTGGCTTTAATGACAACTATATGGAGACTGACAGCTGGCTTTAAAAAAAGTTTGCAAAGATGTAGACAGGAAATGCATCAGGAATTCAACTTCGAACTCCAAAGATGAAGTTTACAGGGTATCACAGGTTTCAAATTACCAACAATGCATTTAAAACTGTTCCTTGTCTAGAGATGATGATATTGAAAACTTTGGCACTTGAGTCACAGAGCTAAGTAATTCTGTTCTCCACATAAATAAGCTATAGTCCGACTGTAGAAAGAATGTTGTCAAAGGCAGATTAAAAATTTAAGTCCACAATATTAGTTGTTGGCATTCATAACAGATAAACTTGGAACAGCTTCTTTTCAGAAGTTTTTGCATTGCTAAGATTACCATTTTTGCTGAACTGCAAACCTGAGAAAAATTTGTGGCTTACTACTTTATTGTTATTTGCTGTGGCAAAGCAGTTTTATTCTGATAAGTCTTTTTTGCATATCTCTCAGAAAAATCAGTAACACAGAAACAAACCTCATTAATTGGAACAAATTAACTGTTCTCTTTCATAATGGAGTTTCCCTCTGGTTTTGTTTGTTTGTTGTTTTTTCTCATCTGAGACATTCCACTAGTAGAAACCACATGTTTTAAGGAATAAACAGAAGACTCCAGTGCAAAGCTGATCTGTTGTGGAAACCTTAATAGGCTATAAATAGGCCTCTGAATTTACTTACTAATCAATTTTTTGTTAGGAAGACAATGTAAGGGTATTTCTTTTTTCTGTAGTACTAAAATTTGCATTTCCTTTTTCCCCATTTGCTGTTACAGAAGGAACCCTTAGATGTGAACTTTCTGAATTGACCTTAAATAATGGAAGTTTGATCTGAGTGCTAGAGTTTCATCAGAATGACACAACTGCTGTAGAATTTGCAATTCAAAAGAAGCCTTTCCCCATCCACAAAGCACTTGTGGCAGCTACTTCAGTCTACATGTTGTTCATCCAATACAAATGGAAATATAGATAGTTGAATACATGCATTAGGGGGCCCAGCAATCACATCTTTCTCTCTGTTAAAACTCTGAAATAAATGCCTTTAAAAGATATCATGTGGAACTGAATTTTTTGACATCCAGATTTTTTTAATTTGTTTTCTTGAGGCTTTTTTGCCCTAACTTTGTAAGTCTGTGTGTCCTGGAACTTCAACTATTATAGAAGATACTTCAACATAAAAAAACAGTAGGAATTTATCCTGAAGGAAGAGGTATTTTTTCACAGAATCATATCGAGTGGCTGAGGTTGGCAGGGATCTCTGGCAGTTGTCTGGTCCAACCCCCCTGTGCTCAAGCAGAGCCATCAAGAGCAGATTGTCCAAGACAGTGTCCAGATGGATTTTGAGTATTTCCAGGGATGGAGAATTCCACAGGCTCCCTGGGCATCCTGTGCCAGTGCTCAGTCACCCACACAGTTCCTCATGTCAGTGGGAACTTCCTGTGTTTCTGTTTATGCCCATTGCCTCTTGTCCTGGCACTGGCCACCACTTGAAAGGATGTGGCTCAGTCTTCTTTGTGCACTTTTTTCAGGTATTTATATACATTGATAAGATCTTCCCTGAGCCTTCTTACGATTTTTAATAGTGAATCTTACTTGTTTCTTATTTGATCTAACTTTATTCCTGAGACTATTCAGGAAGGCTTTTATTTCCCTCAGCTGCAAATCCATGCTTTTTGGATACTGTTGCGTGAAGTAAATCAACTGATGAGAGAACCTTGGGATAAACTAGAGTCACAGACAAAACCTATAACTGTTCTCTGGGGTTTTTTCCTCCGTATATGTTGAGCTTCAGCAGAGATGCAGAAAACTTTGATGTATTTAGGAAGGAACTTCTAAAGATTAGTTTTGGAGACTGTCATAAACATATTGAAGTATTGTTTATTACTGTCATTAACAATTGTAGCGATTTAATGTCAAACTTTTCTTCTGCTTTGCTAATTTATTTTATGATGACTCTGGTGCATTTTAAAGATTTGGCTTCAAGATAATTAACATTTTATAGACATAGTGAAAGCAAAGATTCAATCAGTGAACAATTTTTTTATAATTGGACAAGATAAAGAAAAGCTGCTTGGAGGCAGGAGGTATTGGCCAGGGAAGTAAAGACCAGAGAAGTGACTTGCCGAAAACTCAAGTGTGATGCCATTACCAATGTCTGTCTTAAATTATTTTGATCCTGACTGAATGTAAAAATACCCAAAAGGCACCTCGCATCACACCAAGCAGAACATGTTGATGAATATTTGACTTACATGGAAGCGTCCATCCAATACTGAGTGTATGGAAAGACACAGAAATAGATGGAGGAAATACCTATATCCTTATGGAAGAATTAGGAGTAGAGTGACACTGGACATTATGTATTTTGGATTAGTTATGAATAGTTGTTCAAATAGTCTCACATATATTGTGGATTTTGACCTAGAAATGAAGGAGAACATTTCAATTCCAGAGCAGTTATTAAAAGAGCAGTACTGTATGTATTCCAGTAATGTGATTTAGATAATTTTAAGTATTTGTCATGATAGTGTCTTTCAGAAGTTAGAATTTGAAACAGACATAATAAAAAACATCAGTATTACCTTTAGACTGTGTAACAAAATGAGAAGGAAAATAGCATATAGTCAAACACATAGTCAAACTGTGTTGTCGCTACTTTACAGAAGATTTATTTTCCATGTGCCAACTAACTGTTAATATACATAGTTTAGCTTTATTTCTTCGGATTTTGAAGAGAATCTACAGTTTCAGCAGTAAACTCTGAATTTGACAAGGAATGACTAGAAAATCTTTAAATTCTTGATAGTGGAAGGAAGCCATATTGTAATGTTGAGTAGGCCCAGTGGATGGGATGTGCTGAATCTGTTGCCTTTCAGGGCTAGCAGGTGATGAATCTTTTCCATACTAAGTCATTATTTTGACAGTAAAAATTTCTGCTTAGATTCTCAGGCACTTTCTCAGCACTAAATCTATATGGATGCACAGTGTTAGTTGAAACTTCCTGAATTCTTGTGGTGAAGAAGGATGATGGTGGATTTTTTGGGTTTTTTAATTTTTTTTGTCCCCCGGTCTCCCATTTTCTTCATTGCCTTAGTACTGTCGGTTTGGCTTGCGGTATGCTGTAAATTCAACATGGAAATTGTGGTTTCTTCCTGAAATTTAATGAATAAAAGCTGTGTTCTGGAACTTTGATACAGCTTTTACAAAAGACCTAAAATCTCATTCAATACAACCATCAGCTATGTACCTCACAAATGCTAGAAATTGAAACTTCAGAAATAGTAGCTCATATCTGTGAATCAAATGATAGGAAATCCACTTTTGTTGTTTTAGACTCAGATACTCTGACAGCCTGAACTGTGTCATTAATACAGCCCAAAACTGCTATTCAGAAAGGCACTGTTTCCAATATCATGGCTGCCCTAAGCCCTGAAACAGTTGAAACCATGTCTGTGGCACAAGTGAGGATAAGATTTTTCTTGTGGTACTATCCTTTATGCTATTTTGCAATTACGATATTTGCCATGTAAGTGACTGCTTAGGTCCACTGCTTTGTTGATGATGCCTGTTCAGATAGTCACGTCTTTTCAAGGTTTTCCTTTTTATTATATCTTCCTGCTTCCCAGCTCTTCCAAACCTCCTCACATGTGCAGGCCATGTTTACAGATAAATAAGCCAACAATGAAACAGTCATCAGAACTTCATGCCAAAGGCGAGTTTCATTGCAATTGCACAGTTAGAGCTGCACTCAGCTTGCAGGGCTGTACACCATATTGACTGGTTGTGAGGACTTGTTAATATAATTTCGCTCAGCTGTATGAATCCAGTGCCTGGTAGTATTCTTTGCACAACGACATTTTCTTTCAAGCTACAGATTAATATTCAGTGCTGCATTTGGAGCTACTTAACACATTTCTTGTGCATTTTTAGAGACTCATTGGATAAAAAGTCTCCTTTTCTTGAAACATTTCTGTCTTTTCTGTTTGGCTTTTGACTTAGTGTCATGTCAGCAAAGGCTGAAAAAATTATTGCAAATTTGAGGGAAATCCCGTGGTTTTTCCCTCAAAATGTCATTAGAGGGATTTAAGTATAGGTGGTTTTGAATAGCAGCAATAATTTGATTCATTTACATGGAGAAAAAATTGATTGGAATGGTGGAATGCAAGATATGAGTTGGACTTCGTGTTCATAACCAGTTCGCTGGTAGAAGCAATATATTTAGAGCATTGAGAGATGTTTGATTATGGTCTATTTTTCCCCACAGGGCAATGTGAATGGTTATGGGAGATTCTTTGACAATAGATTCTAACATTTTACAAGATTTTGATTCAAGGTGAAATGGTTTTGTGTAAAAATGAGAAGGCCGCCTAAATACGATTAAAGAAGAAATCCATATTCGGGAAAGTTTGGAAAAATACCCACCCTATGACAGTTCGGAAATGCATGCTTTTCTTTATTGAATAAATTTCTTCATAAAAGGCGATCAAGATCTTTCCATCTACTGAGTAAAAATCTGTAATAAAGACATTTAACATCACAGAACACTTCTTAGTTCACTTCTCTTAGACTCATAGTGTTCTCATAGAACACTTCTTTTTCAATTTTCTATTGCCATTGGTGTAAGATAATTGAAGAAGAGAGATGGTCACTTTTGCCCAATGTATTTTGGAAAATAAGAAAAGGTGTTAATATATTTGAATGTATTTCATAGAATCATAGAATGTGTTGGGTTGGAAGAGACTTTTAAAGGCAATCTAGTCCAACTCTCCTGCAGTGAGCAGGGACATCCTCAACTAGATCAGGTTGCTCAGGGCCCCTTCCAACCTGACCTTGAGTGTTTCTAGGGATGGAGAATCTACCACCTCTCTAGGCAACTTGTTCCAGTGTTTCACCACCTTCACGATAATAAAAAATGCCTTCCATATATCTGGTCTGAAACTACCCTCTTTTAATTTAAAGCCATTACCCCTTGTCCTATCTCAATAGACATATTTTTTGTGCTTCTGTTATTTCATACGTCATTTTAATATTAGCTGGGCAGGAACGGTCAGTAGCTGTCGTACAAAAACGTCATGCATGAAAGTACTTTATTAAAAAAGAGTTCTTGGGCAGTGATCTTCTTGAAAATGTTAGATGTGGCTGGAAATTAGGCTTGTCAATGCTGACATACTGTAAGAACTCAGAAATGAGCAGGATATTCATGGGCTCAGCTTCAGTACTGAATCTATGCTTTTACTCTATAAATTATAGTCAGAGGATAACAGACATACTTTCTAGAGTGTGATCTGCATTTATGTGGTATGTGTATTTTTTTAACCGTGAATTTGAAATGTTGCAATACCAAATATCCAGTGTAATAGAATTAAAAAAGCATGGAATTGCTTATTTTTGCCTATTATCTCTTCAAGAATGCTTATAACATACTTGAAAAGTCTTTATGTGAGAAGAGGATGAGAAATGTCCTGGTTCAGCCTTAAAAAGTGAAGGCAGATTCTATTGCTGTTTTCAACTGCCTTTTGTGGTAGTATAGAGAAACTGGAACCAAACTGTTCTCCTCACTGGTGTGCAGGGACAGTATTAGAGGTAAAAGACATATTAAAACATGGAAAATTCTAATTAATTAAAAAGGGGAAAAAAATGTTACGAGAGTGGACAAACACTGGAATGGGTTGCCCCGACCAACAGTTGGAATCTCCATTCCTAGAGATACTCAAAGCTTGACTGGGCATGACTCTGAGCATGTTCTTAGAACATGTTCTAATTGGACATGCTCTAAGTAGGAGTTAGACTAGATGGCCTGCAGAGGATGTTTCCAACCTAGATTATTTTATGATTATAAGGAAAATTAGTATCAAATAAGAGACTTTTTTGTGCTTATGAAGTATAACTTACAAGGAAACTATGAAAACTTGGTTCGCTAAACAGCTTGTGAAAATACTTTGTGTAATTTGTGAATGTAAATTGGAAGATTTAAGTATGAGAGCTGGTACTGTTCTGCTGAGGAAATTTACAGGATGTTCTGTCCTTTGCTAATTCAAAGTGTGTGTTACAGTTAGCTGTTATTTCCTAGGTTGTTACACCACCAGACTACACAAAATATTTAAAGGAGAATGATAAAATTAATAACCCATTTTCTTTTCTATAGAAGTTAAACTGCAGAAGGTTTTTTAGAAAAAGTATTTGTATTTATATGTACATTACACACACACACACATAAACGCATGAACTGATCTAGAAATTCAGAACTGTTGCTAAGTCTCAGTATCAAACTCGGAAACTTGCTTTTAGTCTCTAGTTAAAAAGAATATAGAGTGTAGAATAGATAAATGTTTATATCTTTCTGAGGTGGTTTTGTGTTCATACTATTTGGTAGCAATACCTACTGTTATTTAAAGTTTTTGTAGAAAAACTGTAATTTTATTAAATCACAGTTTTGTCTTGATTTTTATCCATGATTACCTATAAAAAAATCCTTATTTTTTTTTTCCTCACTGCTAGGATTCTGTTTTAATTTGTTTTCAGGGCATTTGAATCAAGTTTCCTTATCTGTTGTGATTTGTCTTACTGTCTCCCTTTATTTGTATGCCCAGTGGTTTTGGTATAGTGATTTCCCTCTCATGAGAGTAGTGATATCTATTTGTGTGTGTAGATCCTAATAGCAGAGTAAGCTACTACCACTTTTCTTAAATAAATTTTACTTCATAGTGATGTGGAGGGGAAGGAAAACACAATCTCAGGCTCAGGATTTTTTGAGCAGAGCTGGTGGAGTGTCATCTGCTTTTAGATCTAACAGCATTGTTAAAGCATCTCTAGTAAATCCTGAGAGCTGCTATGGTGGGGGATCTGAGAGAATGTATTATGTTCACAGGCACCATGATTTTTCTGCAGTACTTTAATGTCTGTAGAGAAAACAGTTGTCTGAATGCAGAGTCTTAGAGTAAGGGTTCAGGTCCCAACTGAGCTCGAAGTCCAAAGCAGAGAGGTTGCCTGAAATACTTCTTGGAAAAGGTTGTTGTTCCAATACAGTAGATCATAGCTGTTGACATGGAAAGCGTTTTCTTTTTTCTCTTTTATCACTGTAGTGAACTACAACTGATCCTGGCAAACTTATGAGTAGTTGAAAATGGGATCAAAGTATCACTGAGAAGAAATGAACTCAAATGTTAATATACTCAAGTGCCCTTTCAGCCTGTTGTTTTTCTTTTCAGCAAAAGAAAGGTGACACATATAGGGCATTAGAGATAATAAATGACAGTCCTCAGCTATGATTGCAATTTATATATAAAGTGGATGATTACTGAACATTTCCAGTAGACTGAAGAAGGGAGTTGAAATCTAGTCTTATATGTTAAATATAGTTCTTGTTAGCATTGAATTCACTACAAAGATTTGATATGTTGTTTTTTTTTCATTTTTTAACTGGCACATCGACAGCCATGACGTTCTGCTATTGCTTGTTTGTCACCAGAACTAAGACAACCTGACATATAGTGCTCATAGGTAGACACACAATAATGGTACTAAGAATTTGATCCCCATTTCTGATATGTAACTGGGTTTTTTTGCAGAACTTCAGTGACAGAGAAAGGAAATGATGTGTTCAGTATTTTAGAGGTTAGTTTTATGGTAGATCAGTATTTTCTAAAATGCCATTATCATTGCATTTGCTGCAGTGACTCATCATTATATACAAGTATAGCTGTTTTCACTAGTAAAGTCCTTCACTTTTTATTTATGTTCTTTCAGTCTACTTGATAGCTGCAAAACCTGTGTTCTTTACAGGATAAATCAGAATAAAATATTAATGTCAACATTTCAAGGAAAGATGAGGTGAACAGTACACAGACTGATAAAGTTTGATTCACCTTCCACTTATATAATGTACCTCTTTTAGAATCAAAGTAGAATTAAACTAACATAGTGAGCTATCCATGGTGTTTTCTTTGCTATCTCCAGATTCTGTATTTAGAAATGGGAGGTCACAGCTGTTTTTTTCTAGAGCAGTCTCCTCTGTGCTAAGCTTTCCTTGGGCAGGGAATCTAGGTTTGTACTGACAGATACATATGATAACTTGTTGAATTTGGTATGCCATCTTTAATAAACAATAGTTAGGAAAATACTTCATTTTCATAGTGACATCCCTGTAAAATGGAAAGAGAAGGTGTTTTAATAGTGATATGATTTAATGACAGCCATCTTTCAGTAAGACAGATTGTGCTAGTTCATATTTCCTAATGAAGTGAACTCTGAATACAGATGGTATGTGTTAAACAAAAGGTAGCAGTAAATCATACCCACCCTATTTCTGCTATTAAAAGATAGTAATTCTTTTTTGTGTTACAATTTGGGATAGTATGAGAAATGCAACTAGATATATGCTGGATGTGTGAAAACTACCATTTCAGCAAGTTGCTAAAATTAATTGTACTTGCAAAGTCTCTTTTCCTGCATGCATTAAGTATGACTCTTCATCCTTTTTTATTTTTTAATTTATTTTTTTTTCTTCATAGTGATAAGAGTAATGGTGAAGCCTAGTCCCAAGGTGAGGAAAAGCTTTAGAAAAGCTTGTATTGGCTTATGTGAATTTAGGGTCAAGTCTATGGGGAAATGTTCCCGAAAGCTAGGCTTAGAAACTTGATATGATAAAATGAAAAATGGGTGAGGAGATTTTTGACAGAATTTTTGGCATAATTTTATGGAGGTTCTTACAGGAATAGAATAGAGGCAAGTATGTAGACCATGGGATATAGATATTATAAAAAGTACATTTTTTTTATTTTATGTCCTTTTAGCTCAGTTTAGGCTTCAGTAAAGTACTACAGGAAATTTCTGAACAGAAAAGACAACACTGTTTGAGTAAGAGTAGACAGTTTTGGGTTTCTTTTCATTCTCAGTATAGAGCACTGCATCAGAGCTTAATTCAGAAACTAGAGTGTGTGAAAGAAAGAGCAGGAAGAGGCTGAAGTTCACAAATTACATTCTATTTTGAAAGATTCCAAAATACCTTTCATTATATGCTATACAAGTGATTAACGTTTGGTAACACTGAAAGTAATCTCATTCTGGGGTAGGATGTAGCAGGTTTTAGTGCACAGCAATATAATTCTATTTTAAAGCCAATTGAAGGCTCTCACTGTTTTTGAAGCACAGGGAAATCTCAAGAATGTAGCATATAATTTCCTAACTGGACACTAAAAAGGCTAATCTTCTGTTTTATTTTTTTTGTGTCTGTGGAGAGAGTCATATCAGTTGTAATTATAGCTGCCACGAGTTTAGCCGAAGTAAAATAGTCAAGTCTTCAGTATTAAGTACCACAGAAGAAAAAGTGCTGCTAGCAGCACAGTCCCTTTTAATACATGGCTCCTCTATGAGTCAATGCTGACTGTGTGTCACGTACTGAAGCACCAGCCGGGTTTCCTGCAGCAACTGGGATTATCCTTTGTTAGTCGTTCTGGTAAGGTCCAAATCTGCTCCTTTTGAGATTAAAGGTGATAATAACCTAGTATAGGACTTGAAGGGCTGAGGTAACAGAATGCTCTTGTGGATGGGAAAGGAGGATGATGTTAGGGGTGCAGTAAGGTTGTGAAAGCAGCACAATGTAATTTCTTTAACTGTTGAATAGCCATTTGTATTGATTCTGGTGTTTCATTGTCATATTTTTAAACTGTTAGCAGAAATTTGGTATTGGCAGTTTGCAGGTAAGAACCAAGCTTTGTGATAAATCTAGGTTTTCATTTTCATGTGAATAAGCTAATCCTGTAGTAGATTCAATGAATGGGAGTTGGCATTTCAAAATTTACCATGTCTCACTTAAACCAGTCTGCTGCTGTCCCTGGGGTATGGAGAAATGCTAAAAGCTCTAGGATTAGACCAGTATTTTTAATAGGTTTACTCTATAATGATTTTGGCATAGTAATAGCCAGGGGACTTTTTACTGATTAGGCCAGGGGCTCACTGGATTCTCCTCTTCTAGCTCTTGTATTTTATTTCTGCTTCCACTGTGCACCTCTTCATTTGAAGAGAACAAGATAGTCACACGTTTCTCCTCTTCAATGCCACCTAAATTAATATTGGTTCTATTACGGTTCTATTATGGCTCTATTATGGCATGTATGTATAGCTTTCTCCGCCTATATAGGACCTATGGAATTAATTGCACACATTGGACAAGGATTTGCAGTAAGTGAGACTTACAAACAATAATTTAGACAACAGTAGTTACTATGGTGTTAAAACTTCACAGTATAAACCATTGCATTTTCTTGGCATAAATTTTGCTATAGTGCTGGGCAAAACTGACTGAAAATTGTGCTGAAAATATGTGGTAGTCAGAAAATTTCATGATCCCAGTAAGCTCTGGGATCTTTGAATCTGTGGTGGTCCTTGTTGGTGAGGGAGGACAGCACAGTTTGTAGGCAGGTGGTTTTAGATAATCAGCAGAAGGTTGCAGCTCTTATGTAAAGATTCTGCTGGAGAGCAAAGAACATGGGAAAGAAACATAAGGAAAGATTATGAAAAACAAAGAATGGGATAATATGTCAAAAGACTGTAATAAGTAAAATGTACTTTTTAAAGAAAAAAAAGCTGAAAAAAACCCATAAAGAGTAAGTTAGGACAGAGTAGATGATTAGCAAATGAAATGTTGAGAATAAGGTAATGTCCATTAGTGCACATGGCAAGATGCTGCTGAAGCAGGGATACTAGCTAATAGACTTTTTACTTTCAAAAGACTGGATTCTAGGGTTGTTTTTCCACCATTAGTCTTAATCCACCACAGGGAAGGAGGCTTTCTTTATTCATGCTTGGTCTTTGCTGTCATTTCTTACTGTACAACTTTGTCCTGTTACGTGTTCAGGATGTCTGTAATCGGAGGAAATCTATACCAGTGTTCAGGGAACCATTTAGGAATGACTGCTTCTTGCTCCTCATTCTGCTGTTCTACAAGGGATGCATTGTGAAGCATCTTAAGACACCACTGGCTGAAGTTGATGGGAGTTTTCCGTATAAAGCTGGGAACTTCATGTTATACTCCATATGAAGATGTCATATTTTATTTCAGAATAGTGCAGTCATTAATGATCTACAAGAAATTAGTTCGAGTTAAAGTTAAATTGCATGTAAGAATAATTCCTTTAAGAAATTCTTCGCTTCATGACATACTAGTTCATTATCGTAGATGAGTCTAATAAAAGAATAATGCAGATATTTTAAATTTTCTTTTGTGCTTAAAATTCACTAGATTCCTTTACTGAACTGCCTTTGAACACATTTATTCCTTCTTTTCTTTAAGCTTCACCAGTAAAAGTTATTCCTTTAGAGGCTGACAAATAATGTTCTATGTAAGATACCTGCATATTGAATTGATCTTTTTCTGAATGGCTGCGATTACTTGCAGTGAGACTGAAGTCAGTCTTTGCTCTTAATGAAAATGACTGATGGCTCCATTTTCTTTAGAAAGAATGGAAGATAGCCATTTTGGAGGAGAACAGTTCTTCATTAATTTCCCTGAAGAAGACCATTCTTATGCAGCAGATTTGACAGATAACATTTAGTGATTAAAAACAGTCTTAAAAAGTATATGGTACCACAGTGTGTTTTTGTATGTATTATCAGCTCTGCTCAATAGAGAGGTTAATGATGAAGTTAAAGGTAGGACCTATATATACATATAGGAGAAAGAGACAGCTGAGCAAGTCAGGAGAAGAAAATGAAGGTAAAATGTGTGTAAATAAGCTGAAGAATGGAGATGTAGTTCTGAAGTGTGCTACCAGTGCAACTAATTGTTACTTGCTCTCAAAAGTCGTATCAGTCTGAGTCAAATATGGGTAAGTCTATACATATCCAGCTTTCTTTCTGAAATCAGTTCTACCCAGCTCTCACTTTAAATTTCTTAAATTATTAATACCTGATCATTTCTTATTTGATTGTATATTCTTTTATATCAATCTGTGCTTGTACTTTGAAAGCTTCTTGTATTATCTTCTTGTTCTTCTGGGGGCCCTGTTGAAATCTTCTGTTTTATTTCAACAGCCTTCAAGTTGTGGTTTTCTGATAACAGAACTAGTGTTTATTAGCACGACCTAGTCATGTGTACAGCCTTGTTCTAAGATCAGTAATTACTTCACTCTACAAAAGTAATACTGTTAGAAGACACATCTGTCTGTTAATTTATAGATACTTAAGAGATGTTACAGATGTGTAATACTTTAGTAACGACTTTTTTAAAATTACGGCAATATCACTGATATGTTATTAAAATTGCTTAATAAATGGGAACTGTTGTTAGTTTTCAGCTTTTATGGACTTGTTTCTAAAATGATTGCAGTCTTTTTTCACTTAGGTTGGCTGGGTGACGCTTTTTCATGTTGTCATAAGCATATAAATCTACTTATTTTTTCAGATTTAACTAATCGGTGATAAACAATTTCCTTGACTGTGAAATACTGTCCTACAATAGAGTTACTGTTTTTTGTGCTGTGTCTAATACAAAGTGTTGAAGACAAAGTTGACTCCAGCTTCTACTACTTTTGTTTCAGAACTTACTCCTGTGAGTATTGGAAAAACCCTCATTTGACTTGGTTTTCAGAGGAGCAAAAGAGAATGTTTGCATAGGGAAGGAAGCAAACGAGTTTTGCTTTGCTTTGCATTGCTTTCTTTGCTGCCTTCTTGTGTTTACTGTTTTTCAGGAAAAACAACCAAATAATAACCCAGGAGCTTTGTTCTTGAGATCTTGGTGTTGAGGTCTGTTCCTAAGTACAGTACAAGGTTGTGTGCCTCAGAGGCAGCCTTTTCCTCCTTTGAAAAATTGAAAAGAACTCAGGATTTGAGCTGGTGGACTTAAAAATATATATGATTGGATGGAATAGGCTTCTGGGAGATCTTAAAGCTGACTTCAGTTACTGACATAGATATAGGCTCTAGCCCATTTTTAAGCCTATTTAAGGCACTTTTTCCCCTTGATGTGTTTAATCTTCCGGATCATATGGGAAGAGTAGCGGTTATCAAATTAGTGTGGTTGTTGCTCACCAAGTTAAACCTTATTTCATGACTCACTTCATGGGATCTATTCCTCCCTGTTCTGGCTTTTTTTTGTAACACCATTCTACTCCTCAGAGAAAAAATATTTTTTAGCCCCGAAGAAAACAGTTGTTCATTGACTATGCAGAATTTAGCCCTATGCCAGTGAAATACAGATGACTGTATATGAACGGCTTAGATTTCGAAGAGTAAATGTGCATATATCAGGTTTTTTACTTCACACTCAGAGTACAAGACCTATTAGCTTATTCGCACCTCACAGCCCAAGATATGTGTCTTACTAATTTCTAGTGATTTCTAAAATGATTGTAGTCTTTTTTCACTATTAAGTTGGCTGTGTGATACTTTTTCATGTTGTCATAAGCATATAAATGTACTTAAGTTTTCAGATTTAACTGATCGGTGATAAACAGTTTTCTTGACTGTGAAATACTGTCCTACAATAGAGTTACCAGACTGGGGAGAGATTTCTGTACCACTCACTAGTGAAGGAGGGACTTTAAATGGAGCAACTAGTTCTTCCCTGTAAGCACAAGCACACAAGACATTTTTGAGAGTTAAACCAGCAAGGCTGAGACTTTACTGCCTGCAAAGCTCCTTTATTTTTTTTAATGTCTTTGTTCATCTGCTGCCTATTTTCTTTTTTCTGTCAACTTTCCTCAGTCAAGCAAAGGCAGACAAAAAACCCCAAAAGACAATCTTCAAGGCAGTACTTCCAGACATGTGGAGCCACGGCCTTCTGATCTTTGAGAAATACTTAAGATAATGGTATATGTCCTTGATTTGGGTGCTGCAGCAATAAAATAAATTTTAATTTCTCGTCACTAAAACATTTCAGTCCATCTCTTAAATATTCCTCTATGAGTCATAGAATCACAGAATACCAGGTTGGAAGTCACCACAAGGATCATCTAGTCCAACTTCTCAAGGTAGAAGTATCGATTAAATGAGGGAAGTCAGCACTCTGTCAAGCTGACTCTTAAAACTGACCATTTTAGGGGAATTTACCAATTCCCCTGGGAGATTATTCCAATGTCTGATTGATCTCATGGTAAAAAGTTTTCTTCTGGACTTCAATCGGAATCTCTCCAGAAGCAACTTGTGTCCATTACCCCTCGCCTGTTCCATGTGACTCCTTGTGAAAAGGGAGTCTCCATCTTCTTGGTAGCCACCCTTTATGTACTGGTACATGGTAATAAGGTCCCCACTAAGCCTTCGCTTCCCAAGGCTGAACAGGCCTAGTTTTCTCAGCCTTTCTTCATGTGGCAGGTCTTCCAGTCCTCTGATCATCCTGGACACAGTACTCAAGGTGTGGTCTTTCTTTACAGCTGCAACACACTGTTCATGTTGAGCTTGTCATCCACCAAGGCACCCAGCTCCCTTTCCACAGCGCTGCTCTCTAGCCAGGTCGAACCCAGTCTCAGCTGCATTCTTGGATTATGTGTTCCCAGATGCAAGACCTTACATTTGTCCTTGTTGACTTCATACAGTTCCTGCTAGACCACTCGTCCAGTCTGTCCAGGTCTTCCTGGAGGGTGGCTCTCCCTTCTGGAGTGTCAACTACCCCACTCATTTTGGTGTCATCAGCAAACTTCATCAGGGAGCTCCTGATCCCAACCTCCAGATCACTAATGAAGATATTAAATAGTGTTGGGCCCAATTTTGATCCCTGAGGGACCCCACTTGTGACTGGTTGCCAGTTAGAGAATGAACTATTTACTGCCACCCTCTGGGAATACTCATTGGCCAGTTCCCCACCCACCGCACAGATCACTTATCAGAGAGTCTTTCTCTCTGAACTGTAACTATGAACTTTGTGAACTGTTCACAAGATGTAGTTCACTAGCAATTGCAGATAGACAATTTCAGCAAAATTGGTGCTTTCTTTTGATTTCCCTTCAGTTTGGTCTCTAAGAGTTGATTAGAACTGAGGAGATGGTATTTTCCATTCTGTTCTATGGTTATCAGTATGTTTAATGGATGACTTTTTGTTTTTTTCTTTGTATTGGAGAATGCTGCACCTTCAGCTTTCTTCAACACTGTTTCTTGTCGCTGGGAGTGCTTTATTTCATAAAATTAAATCCATACATGAACCCAACAGGGAACACAGATTAGGTTCCATCAAGGAAAGCAGGTTGTTCCTCATGAATAGATACTGACAAAACAGTTTTGAAGGAGCTTTTAAATCTTTATTATTTTTAGAAGACAGGACTAGCATCATGTTTAATCTTGTAAAATAGCTAAAGCAATTGAAAAATGTTCCAGACCAGCATTTTTATTTTGTCTAAATGTGAAATATAAGCTAAAATTTTAGTACAGAAATCGACTCATAATTATTCTTGCTCTGTTAAGTACAATACTGTAGTAGTTTCCCAGGAAATAAAGGTGTCACTTCTAAAATATACAATCAAACTTTTATGTGCTGTAATTTAGTGGACATGGAGATACAGTCTGTTGAATAGATTAGGGATTATGAGATGGCAGTAAATAATCTATTTTGAAAAAGTCAGCACCAACAGAGCTATGTGCAATTAGTTCTGAGTTTGGTAAAATATATACTCATTACCAATATAGAATTAAATGCCTATGTTTAATATAGAACAACATTTAATTGGATATCTCTCATATACACACACACGCAGATAAAAACAGATAAAGGCAGATGTAGTAACCTAAAGTTGTTCGTCTAGATGTGTAATGTATTTTGCATACTTTACTACTAAATTTGTAAATTCCTCACAACTTAGTGAGGCTATGTAAATGCATGAGCTACAAAATGCTGCATTATAAGTAAATGAGCTTTTCCCTTAGAGGGCAAAGATAGCAATAATATCCAAAGTGAAAGTAATTAAAATGGGTCTTCTTCTGCATTTTGAATCACAACCATTTAGTTAGTCCTCTCAGCGTTCATACCTTTCTCTCTTTTAAGAAAAGGCAGCATTTGCAGACAGTGAAAGAAATGTTCATGTTCTGAAAATCTATAAAGCAGCACATACATGACTCTGCATCAGTTTCGTGTTACGTAGTCAGATTTGTGACTTGTGATTTCTAGGCTCTATGAAAGACAGAAGAAACAGTATAAAAGATTATGATATACCTTGGTTTGTCCTTAAGTATGGGACTTATGTCCTTAAGTCATGTAGGACTTAGGCACAGCTTACCATCTACTTTTAGGTATATACTTGACTAGAGAAGCTACTATTCAGTTACCTTTTGCATGCATATGTCAACTTCTGAGATATTGAAATGGAATTCACTTGAATAAGCATGTGACCGCTGCACTAGCATTTAAGTGTATGATAATAAGGTAATTTCTTACTAGTTATTTGTTAGAAGACAAAATGGTTTCTCTCAAAACTTGGAGAAGGTATTTCTCATTTAAACTAGATATATCAGAGTCAGGCCCTGTAGGACACTTAAGATTATCCTTCACAATAACTGGAAGGAGATAATTTAAGGATTACAAAGGTATATTAACCAGTAGACTCTAGCTGTGGTACATCAGTGAGCAAAATTTATTGTCGGGTATTTGATGATCTTGTTGAAATGAGTTTAGTTATCTCACTAAAATTCATAGCACACTTGCACATACTGCTTTTTTTTAAATCTTTTCAGTTGATTAGAAAACTACCTTCTTAAGCTTTTATCTAAGAAATTCCACAAGCATTTAATTATGTTCCCTTATAGATCTTACATATCTATTCTTGCCCAGCAGCATTGGTAAACATATTAATGACGTATGTCAGAAGGCACAGTATTTCCTGGTGTATTATTAACTGATTGTATAAAAATGATGAAATACAATGGGAATAAAAAGACAGTATATGTTAAAAGTATCCATACTGTTTTTCGTAGTCATAAGTAGTGTCTGCTTTTTCTACAGATTTTTATTTCTGTTTAACTCAACTTTATATATTCATGACGTTTGCTGATACATATGATATTTTTAAGCTTCTGTATTACTGACCATATCTGTAAGTTCCATAATTGTAATAGGACCACTACGAGCAAAAGGGCATAAAAATCCATTGAACATGATGCTTGTTAGTGATAAATTTAGGACCTAACTCCTGAGAAATCTTGAATCCTATTTTGAATCACAGTAGTTTGCTTACATTATGAAGAGCTTTAGCAAAAATAACATCTACCCAGGTGCTGTATTATCATTGAATTTCTGAACAAATTGATATATATGCATATAGATTTGTTTCATGTTATTTAAAGAACATGTATTTTTTATTTTTACTGTCTTTACTCTATGTGGATCCACACAATTTGTGGTATTTTTTTCCCCATCTGGTACAAGCTACGTAGGCTTGACTATAATAAATATATATAAAAATAACCATCCATTGTTAATATTCACAAAGAATGTTGAATGAGTATCTCTATCATTGATTTAATTACAGGTTCTGAAGTGAAGCTTGTGTCTTCACAGATTCAAAGTTCAGGATTTTTAGAATTCCTCAGCTTGCTTAAAGGGACTATTTTCACAAAAAAAAGAATCATACAGATCTTATAAAAACAGGTCTTAATTCTTTCAGCATAGCTTTGTTTTACTTAAAAGTCTGTGCAGCACTTTAAGCTGAGACCAGTAACATTAAGAAGTGTTTCTGTATATTATGTTGCAAATACACTGTCCTTAGTAGACCTGTGGTTTTTCTTCCATCCCGTTTTCTGTTGCTACATCTGTTCTTATTTGCTTTGTTATGATAATTATGCTGCAATGGCTCTCTCATGATCTTTTGTATTACTTAATTTTGGACTGTTTTCACACTAGGGTGTTCTCTGTCTCCATGGCAGTGGGAGATAGAACAGAACATTGTTCAGAGCCTTGGCATAAGAGACTACCTGTTGGAAGAAATGTACCAAAATCCTGTCCATGTGACTGGCGTGATATGGCAGACCTCATGATTATCTTTGTAATGATTTTTCTCCAGACTGAAAAACAAACAAAAAACCAAAAGCAATGGCAGCGTATGTATAGTATCTTTTTTGTAACTGGTTCCAGATTTTTCTCCTTGATGTGCTAAAAATACAAAACCTTTCAGCTTCCTGAAAGAAAGCTGATGAGTAGTACTTCTGTTGCCTCTTGCTGTCCTCAGATATGGTCAAAAAAATATTTTCTATAAATTGAGTAAGGACCAGGGCCTTTGCAAATACCTTTCTTAGATGCAGAGTAGACCCTTAAAAGCTAAACTTTTTCTGCCTTTGTGCAATCTGTGTGTCCTTCGCATCTTTCAGGGCTTCTGTCCTGAACACAGTACTACAATTGTTATAGCTGCAATATATGAAAAAGGAGGGGAGAGGAGGAGAAAAAGCAACATTTGAAGCAGAAATTTTTATTTGTCGTGTTTGGTTGAAGTAGGGTGCCAAGCCAGTCTACCATTCACCCCTTTTTTTTAATCTACAGGGTTTCAAATACCATCAAAACCGGTACCTCCAGTGACTGTTCTTATTCTTACTAGTGATTTATCTCAAATTGTTTTTATTTATTCTTCACTCAACAGGAGTCCAGCATCAGGAATTATGAGACTAATGCTTCTAAAGGATGATTTATGTCTTCAGGATATTGTAAGGAAAGAATGAGCTTTTTTCACTCAGTCTTAAATGAAGAAATGAAGCTGTGACTGGTGTTTTCTGAAAGGCGTACATGTTATAAAGTACAATGGCAATGTACATCAGCCATGTTTTTTGTGCTGTGGGGAGGTACTTCCTTTCCTCTACTGAAAGATACACTGCTTGCGGTGTCCTACTGTGAAGATTGACATGAACAAGACTGAGATATGGCAAATTCTGTCTTGTCTTTGAATCTTTCTATGATTCTTGATGTCAGTTAAACTGACCCTATTTTGTGGAGTTCCTTTATATCTTGGGTTTGAATTCTCTCCCTTCCCTCACTCCCCCACTTCTGGTTATTGCCAACTTGCTGGTAGTTTGAAAAAAGACTGTTTTCTAAGTTGTACAACATTGCTAAAATAGATTTAGTTGATACAGTAAGCTGAATAAGCTGCTGTTGCTGGGTATGCTACACC
Organism: Mesitornis unicolor; assembly: GCF_000695765.1. Lineage (NCBI taxonomy): Eukaryota > Metazoa > Chordata > Aves > Mesitornithiformes > Mesitornithidae > Mesitornis > Mesitornis unicolor. The sequence goes on along the minus strand of NW_010184856.1, from coordinate 15,348 downwards.
CACTATTCTCCCCTTGTGCACAAACTTGTAGAAGGCAATCTGGCTGATCAAGCATGGATACATCCTTAGTATACTCTGCACCGAGTATTTATTCTTGTCTGTCATGCACTTGAAGGAGTCAAAGAGGACATTTTCCATTGATCTTTACAAAGACTGAGTTGAGGCTGCCTGGCCTGTAGTTCCTTGCATCTGCCTTCTTACATGTTACTGTTAAGATGCTATCTTTTTTCCCATTTCCCAGAGATCTCCCTGATATGATTCACCATTTTTCATTGATAAAAACTATAGCCTCAGAATTATATTGGTTTTCTCTTTCAGCACGCTTGGGCAAATTCCCTTCATCCCCATAGATGTGTTCTGATCTCTGTATGATCTGTTACTGTTCTGTCACTCTTGGCTGTTCTTCTCTTCTCCAAATTTTGGCACTGTATGCAGAAGTCAGGGAATAAGTTCTGCCCTTGCTACCAAGGGCTTATGCATTAGTGAAGAGGCACCTGAGGAAATTGAACAACCAGCCTTCTGAACAGGCATGTGAAAGTCCCACAGTTGGTCTTCTACCTCACCTCTGTCATCAGTTTTCAACTCTTGTCTAAACTCTGTTAGACTACAGCTTCTGTAGTCTAACAAGCCTGTTTAAGGTCCTCCTCACAGATTGAATCTTGACAGCATAATAGGCCAAAACTTTTTGCGTGTATGTATAGTGAAAAGATGGTTCATTATTTTTTTATTCATGATGAGAAATATGAGATGCACTTCTAAAGAAACAATGTTTTAAATCTTTTTGAGTTTTATAAGGTTATAGTGTCTGTGCTTTGATATTTATTCCTTCCTTTTCAAAATGTTTCTCAGTATTTCTGAATATAAGCTTTAGCGAGCATTTGGTATTTCTTGGGAAATTATTTCAATACTGTGCTGTTCAAATCTGCTGTTAGTAATGCTGCTAGTAGCAAGTAGACAGCCTCCACAAAAATCTTACTGAATGAGATCTGTGAAACAGAGAGGACTGAAAAGTGGTGGCTCTTTGCCCAGGCTCATCATAATGGTACTAGAAGCACGAGGCAAAGAAAGGGAGTGGGATAAACATTGAGTGTGGGGAGCTGAGTGCCAGAGTTGCTGGAAGCAGCTACTGATTCTAATTGTGCTTTGCCAGCCTTGTGAATACAGGCCTTGGGGGTGGCATGGCCCAGGAGCCTGGAGCAGCAGCGGAAGCTGACATCAGCCTCCCTGGAGGCTGGCACTGAACAACAAACCAGTATCCTTTCAACTGTCACTCCAGCACCCCACTTTGAGGAGGTTAAGTGCCAAACAAGTAGGAAAGGAGTTTTGCAGGAAGGTTCAATCTTGCATGCAGGTGTTTGGGTCCTTCACTACCAGAGGAGCAATGCTGATATTACCTCTGTGCTGGTTTGTTGTTTTGGAGTTTTTCTCATATTTATTCTTTGACTAAACGGATCTTTACCTGATTCCCAGACGTCCTGGATGTGAAGTGGCCCTACCTTTATCTGTGCCTGAGGTGCTTTATGCACTGAACTACTTCTGGTGGTTTTGGCTAAACTAATTACTTTTCTAATGGAAGACTTAATCTGGGGAAAAGAAGTCAAATCAGGCAGTAGTTACCTTTCTATGCTAGCCTGTAAAAATCTTCTAGACTTCGTTGTTTCTTAAGTTCAAGTAATCTGATTCTTTTTTCCTTAAACCTTGATTTACTAAAGAAGAGTTCCTGCTCTGTACTTCTTTGGAGTGTTGGAAGTTAATCCTCAAAGGTGGTTTCATGGGAAGCAGAAGTATCTCAGCTGGTGAAGAGAGGTGGATCCTGTTGAGGAGAAAGTATAGAGCCAAAGAATTTGCTAGAAAAGCAGTCCCTGCCCTCTTGGTTTCCTGCCCTTCCTAGTTCTACTGCAGATCCTTAGCTATGTGGTATCACATAAGGTATGCACGTATTGTCCTACAGATTAAGCAAGCTGTTGAATGCATCTGGGACAATTAGTAAAAAATACTCCTGGGAGCACATGGTCTTTCCAGGCTTCTTGCCCACACAGATGTTGTGAGACATATAAAGTGCTGTGATAGTGAATATGGTGTTGGGGAGTGTGGTAGCTACCTTATTCCCTTGAGTGCACTATCCTGCAGTTAACTGGCTAAACTAACACTCCACATTTATAGAACAGAGTGCTCATATGGCTTATGATAGATCAGATGTCTATGCAGGTCAGCAGAGATGAAAAGCAGCATCTAATATGCAGGTAGGTATCCACATGCTGCTGAAGAGCATGCCCTTATTCTGGATGAGTATTCCAGACTGACGCAGATTTCAGGTTGAAGAATTTCCCCATACACAAGCATCATGCATTTTCAGGATGCAACTTATACTTTCCCGTTTATGGTGTGTGTTTTGAGGTACTAGTCTCCTTAGATGTGGTTGGAGTATCTTAGTTACTCTGTGTATGCTGCCTGTGGCCCTCATTTATTTGGGGAAACTGCAGTGTTTAGGAGTGGTAGATCTTCCATATGATGAAAACTTTGATGGTGTCTCATCTTTCTATTGCTGTAACACTTTGCCATGTGACCAGCAATTTAAGGCTCTACAGAGTAATGGCAGTCTTGCTAACATTAGACTGAAGTTCCTGGAGCAAGATAAAAATGGAAAAAAAAATTAAATGCACACACTGTTAACGCTAACTTTCTTTCTCCAGCACTGGAAAAAGGTTGGGACTGAGGTACCGGGTGACAAACCTACCACAGCCCTTTCAGTGAGACTTAGGGTATAGATACATGTTACAGGGTCACTGGGAAGGTTTAGTGCAGATGAGTCAAGCCCTCTGCTGTTGGAGAGATGCAAAGACATGAAAGGATGATACCTGGTGAGCTGAAGTCTACTGCAGAAGTGAGCTTGAGGCAAGTGGAGGGCTGCGATGTGGGACTGTTGGCTCAATTCAGTTGGCTTGTTGAAATGGCATCTGAAAATAGCATAGCTACCAAATAGCAAAGACAGCCTAAAAGAACTAAAGAGCTTTCAGATCAGATGAGAAGCAGATGTATGTACTTGAGATGCAGATAGAAGAAATGGAAGAGAAAACCCAGTAAGAACTCCTTGAATTTCAAAACAGAAAAATAGTCTCGTAGCTAATGGCAGCAAGGAAAAAAATAACCTAATACTGTAGGTTTTACGTTATATTAGAGGGACCATGTGCAGCCTGAGAGACTTGTTTCTGAAATTGTCAAAATATTATTTAACGTCCATCTACGAATTGGAGTGTGTAGCTCTTCTTTGATAAAAACAAACCAACCCCTATGTAGGATTAGAGAGGCCAGTAGTAAAATGTACTCTTTGCATTATGGTAAGTTGCATAAAATTTGAGTGGAATTTTATATGGTCTGAATTTAATTTGACATTGAATAAGGTTCAGGAAATCTTGTAATTTTTTTGCTATTAGAAGTAGTATTTCTTGTAAAGTCTTTATGTATGAAGCAGTACCTCACATTCAACAGTTGCCTGATAGAGTTGTCCCTAAATTGGTAATTTGTGAGTCACACAATTAATACTATCCCCACTGTACAACCTGTGCTGCAGCAGCGAAATTATACTTCAGTAAAAAGTATTATTTTGTTTCTGGTGAGCTTTTTTTCATTTACTGTACTTAAATGTGTATTTCTTAACTCATGTAGCAACTATTTTTTAAGAAGTGCTTTATGTGTCTTTCAGACAGAGACTTGAAAGATTTAGTGTCATTTCATGTAGTTTCAAGTAGAGCAGTAAGGAAAAAATTTCTGCTTAAAATACATGGATACTTTCAGCTAGAAAAAGTTGAAAAAACAGTATGGTTAGTGTGACAGATTCATGACTTTATTCTGTATACTTGTGCAACCTGCCCTTTTACATACTCAGGACAAAGCAATGAAGCCCTTGAAGAAAATCAGAACTCATGGGCTCTGGCCTGTGACATTGCATTTTGCATTAATAGATTGTTAAAGGGTACTTTAGCTAGAGACATTGTGATGCCGCTCAGCATTCCCTGTAAACTATATATTTGTTTATTCTGTTTTAAATTTTATATTAAAATTATATAATTGTATTGTTGATATTCTGAAGAAGGTATTGAACATTATAATACTCAGTCTTTTATTGAAGACCAGGAAAGGTGTGAATGTAACAGGAAGCCAGGTTCTTATGCATGTTATAGGCTAGATAGCTTTAGGAATATTTGTAAAATTGTGGAACTGCAATTTATCGAAGCAATTTTCTTACTTAACCTGAGAATCAGTTAACTATGTTGTTTTGTGTTTAGGGGCACATAAAGATTTTCTTTAAGTAACAGGTGATTTGAAGAATTAACTCTTTAGGAAAATTGGTACAGATATGCGTGGTACAGGAGCATACATTTTTTGGATTTAAGGTTCTGCGCAAGCCATAATCCAATCAAACTGTAGTACAACTCAAAAAAACCAAAACCACCCCTCCTCCCTAAAAAGAAAATGGAGGTGTAGGCATAATTGAGAGACTCATGTGCATGAACATGACCGATTTTAGTAGAAATAGAAAGAGAAGCTACCACTTTCATGGTTTCTTTACGACTTGAAAGTTTTGCCAGCGTGATGTGATTCACAGAATGGCGCTGCATTACAGCTACCTCAAACCTGTTCAGAACATCACTGTAGGAATAACATCTCCACAGTTACTAATAAGAGGGATATAATTGGACAAGACTATCATAATTGTCATTCTTGCTTATATCTTGCATTACTTAAAAAAAAACAACAACATTTGCTATGCATTGATATATAATGTGCTATATTTACAATGTCTATTTATTTACTTTCAAAAAACAGTAATTAAAAAGGCAAATAACATACCCTGGTTCATGAATGGTAAATCTGTGCAGCATCAGAGTAAAGGAATGGATAAGTATTGGTACAGAACTCTGGTTCTGTTCTGCACTTCCAGATTCTGCTCACTTCATTCTTCACTTTCAAAGTGCACATTCCTATAACAACACTTTTACTAATAACTGTATTTCAGTGATGATGTTTTTTGACGACAAACACTTCTTTTTGCCCTTTGAAGTAAAACTGTTAAACTATTAAACCCCAAAGATGTGCTAGATCATTTTTAAATTGTGATTATGTGGCTTTGACAGCTATGTGAGACTCATGTTTTCCCAGTAGTGTATTTTTTTTTAATTGAGGTTTCTTTATGGTGGTCTTCATGATCTTTTAGCAAGTGGGATGGAACTGCTGGATGTGGCAATACAGGAACAGCAGTTTGTGAACTTAATTGATGCAGATATTAAAATATTGGGTACAGTCTTTTTAATGTTTTGATCTAGAGAATAGCGAGTTAAATTAAGACATAATAAATAATTCTAGTAATTTTTCTGCTCCACCTGTTATCTGAGGTGTGTCGATCTATTTTACATTTCAACTATAAATGTATATTTTATTATAAAATTTATTCAAGTCTTAAAAGCAGTTTATTTAATTCAAGTTTTTCCTTTTGAATTTGTAGCCTAATACAGCTGATCACATAATTAGGAGGATATTTTATGTTTAGGAGGATGATTTGTAGAAAATAAAACTAATCAGACTTCTTTAATGACAGGTCGTACTGATGCAGTTGAAAACTACATAGGAGGATATTTATTTTTCTAAAATTTATGTATCGTTCTTTAAAATGTAGTGTTATTGATGACGATTTTAGAATTTTGGTCTTCAATAATCATTAATAAAAAATGTAATTAAGTTTTTCAGTATCTTTGAACTTAAAGTACAGGAAATCTACTGTAACATTTTAAAAGCAACATTAGAAACATTTATAAGTACTGTGAGAGATGCTTTTTGTATTCTAAATGCTAGTAAGTAACATTGTTTGAAAACGTTTGTTTGATAACATTTTTCCCTAATGAGTGCAATTGGCCTTTGACTTACACTGTTTTCCGAATGAGTAATTTGTCCCATTATGATGACTGTAATCTTTTTCTCCTTTGCTTTTTACTGCTTGCCTTTTCTAGGAAGTAGAGGTTGGTACACGTCTTCTGTCTTTCATGATTCCTTGAGTTTTTCATGTATACGTTGAATCCTTACATTTTGCTAAATGTAGATTGTTTCTCCCTCTACAGGATGATTATTTTCGTACATGGAGTCCGGGTAAACCATTTGATCAAGGTAAGATTCTGCTCCTAGTTATTTGTATGGGAGAAAATGGGTTTATAATTGTGCTTCTGTTCTAGAATACCTACAGAATTTTGTGAATTTGTGTCATTTCTCCCTCTTCAAATGACTGATTTAAAGAGGGCTAGAAATTCAGCCTAATCATGATTTTATATCTGTGATTTTTGCAAACCTGTATTGATTAGAGATAGAGACAGGAGCATTAGGAACATCCAAAGCTTAAAGTTTCCCTCATATAAACAAGTTCCCGGGGTTTGGGAGGTTTTGTTTTATTTAAATATTTAAGTTAAGCACTGTTGTGTTTTCAGTAGGAGATTTAGGGAAAAAATAAAATGTAAAGGTGTGCAATGTGGTATTTGTCTTGCTGTTAAAAAAATTCATTAAAATGTTGAAAGTCTCTTTATATCTGGCTGATAACAGAAGATCTAGAAAAAACAGTTTTGGTAATCTCTGTCATGTTCAAGTGATCTGTCTTGAGGCAAAACACAGATGGAGCTTTGAGAATGCTACAGTACAACAATTTCAGCTGTAGAATAAATTGAGCAAAAGCAGCAAATTTTCGTATTAAGCATTCCCTCCCCAGGCATTGGAACTTACTATTTACTGTCAATACAATCCACTTCATGTATGTTATTTCATAGTGTATGACTACCACTGTGAAACTACTGAGAATCTTGATACTTTTAATTGCTACAAGGAGCACCTCAGAGACTTTGTCTTATCTGATAATACCAATGGCACAGATGCAATGAAGTAACAGTGTAGGGGCCTGTACACAAGAGACTGAGATAATATATGTTGGAAAAAAAAAAGTTTACTCAATTTGAAGAACTTTCTCCATAATGGATACTGACTTTTAAGGGAGATCTATAGTGAATTGTATTTATTACAACCAAACCTCTTAGAGATGCACTTTCCATAGTGTTCTATGCCTTTGTCACTTTAATTCAGGATTACTGTAATAAGTGTGTGAAATGAAATGACTTCATTTCTTAAATGAGTGCACCTGGCTTGTTGTGCCAGCTTGTGGGAGAGAGGAATAGAGGGAAAGAAAAAAAAAAGTCACATTTATGTTATCACTGCTCTGTGAACTGTGGTAATTTTCTTCTGATTTGGTGGAAATTTGTAAATGTTAATTTTGGTCCATGGCACCCTGAGCATTTTGGAACCTACCAATTTCACAGATCACATCTCTCCTCAGGGACAAAGGAGCAGACCTTTAAAGAGGCTTTCCATAGAGCACAAGAGCTCTTGATCTGCAGGTGTAAGAAATCAAGCAAGGAAGGGACTAGACCAGTGTGGCTGAGTCAAGACTTGCTGGGCAGACGAAAAGGCAGGAAGGAACTGCACAAGCAGTTCAAGCAGGGACAGGTATCTTGGGAAGAGTATAGGGATGCTGCCTGGTTGTGTAGGGATGAGATCAGGAAGGCCAAGGTGCGGCTGGAGCTGAACTTGGCAAGGGATGCAAAGAATCACATTCTTTGGCTCAGAGTTGGGATTGTTCAGCCCGGAGAAGAAAAGGCTGTGAGGACACCTTATAGTGGCCTTCCAGTACCTGAAAGGAAAGCTGAGGTTACAAGGACGTGTAGTGATAGGATGTGGGGCAATGGTTGTAAACAAGAGCAGGGTAGATTTAGATTAGACATTAGGAAGAAGTTTTTCACTATGAGGGTGGTGAAACACTGGAACAGGTTGCCCAGTGAGGTGGTGGAGGGCCCATCCCTGGAGACATTCACGGTCAGGCTTGATGGGGCTCTGAGCAACCTGATCTAGTTGAAGATGTCCCTGCTCACTGCAGGCAGATTGGTCTAGATGACCTTTAAAGGTCCCTTCCAACTTGACAAATGGATGCATTCTGTTATTCTAAGATTGTACTTTATATATGTGATTGGGTTTTTTATGTTATAGGGCATTTTTTTATTGTTTGCGTGTTTGTTTTGTTTTCAATTGGCTGTTAGTTTTTTCAGAAGATACACTGAAATACATGAAATACTACTTTTCCCGCCAGATTTACACTTTTACACACTCTGGCTTGTTCTATTACTCTCAGTTCTTTGAGGATCCTGATGATAATATTTAGAGAACACTTTTCTGAATTTACAAACCTCCCAACTAAGAAAACATGTTAAAGTTTCCATGTTTGCAAAATGTATTGTGTATTGGGTAGTGAATATTTTATAGGTGTACCTACAGACTTAAACTTCCTGTTTTCTTACCCTTGTTACCTGAAAATTAACACTGAAGAATGAAATGCTGAATAGTTTCCCCTACATCTTACTGCGTAATTTATAACTAAAACCAAATAGCGGTACTTGGGAACACTTTGTAATAATTAAAGGTACGCTGAAGTTTTTATCATTAAAAAATGTTCCCAGTGTCTTAATTTTTCAATTTGTCATTTAAAAGATATAAGTTTTTTTTACCTGCCAGTGTCCTGCTTTTCAGTTTTCCTGCAGTAGCTGCTATAGTCTTTGTATTGAGTTTAGCAATGATATTGAATTGAGCTGTATGTCACAAGATGTACAGTTTCTCATGAGTTAGACATTTTCTAGACTCTGATTGACATACAGATATTCTTGATGAATCAGTGACTTGCATGCTGTTGTTACTTTTTGAAAGTCTGCAAATAACATTACTGTCTAGATACAAGATACAGGAGTGTTTCCTAGTCATTATCTTGGTCTTCATTTCGTCAGAATTGGCTTCATTTTGCTTTTGGGTATAATGGGAAAATTTTTCATACATAGCAAAATACTCCTGAGAATAAAATATAACTATGGAAGTACCACTTAGTTGTTCATACAGTCAAGTATCTCTCATCAGATGGGAAAAGTGATCATGGGTGATATTTTGGGGGAAGAGCCATTCATACTACAAGTGTGGCAACCTTGCAAATGTCAGTTCCTTGGAGTGAATTACTTCATGATTTACTAAAGAAATCAGTTCTTTTATGATTCCCTATGTTTGCCAATAAAAGACATACAGCAGTGACAATGTCAGCATGGTTTTTTCCCCTTATGTTATTTAATAAGATAGGGAAAGGTGAGACTTGGTACACTATAAAAACTAAGTCTTAGGTGTGCATTCTGATAGTCTCTGTAAGTGTCATTCCAGGACTTCGCTGTAAGCGCTGAACCAGCACCATTCCATTCCAGTTGTGTGCCACTTCAGTACTAAGTTTAAAACAAGTAAGGTTTAACTACTAACTAGCTTTTTCACCTCAGGAACCATACATGTAGACTTACAGATTTTTCATCTTTTTTCTTTTACCAAAGTGAATTATTCAAAATAATAAATGGAGACTTCATGTAGTACACTCATCTGTATATGAAAAAACTTACAAAGACCTTTAAACTGCATAAACCACATCTGACTATATGTAATAGAAGTGGTGGTGGAATACTTAACTTTACGTCGTGTGTTTTCAAATTGTTAGTTGTTTAAAAAATACTCGGTCTCCTTATACCCCTTTGTATTTTTTTGGTACCTAGTACACATGTAACTCCTTGTGTAACTAGTATTCAGAAAAATGTGTCCTCATTATTTACATTTATTATTTTGTGTATCCATATTCTGCTCAAAATCAGCAGTATGTGGAGACCTTTATCAAATTATTTTTGGTCAACACCCATATTGATTTACAGGTAGTATTTTTGAGGAACCAGTGCTTGTTATATAGGCATATCTTTGAGATCTACACATAGATTATTTTCCTAAGATTTATATGACTGTTAAAGCCTTTTCTAAGGTTTTCATAGGCTTTCTGTATATGGATAATGTATCTGGGAGTGCTGGTTGACGGCCAGCTGAACATGAGCCAGCAGTGTGTCCAGGTGACTAAGAAGGTCAATGGCATCCTGGCTTGTATCAGGAATAGTGTGGCCAGCAGGAGTAGGGAAGTGATCCTTCCCCTGTACTCAGCACTGGTGAGGCTGAATCTCAAATATTGTGTTCAGTTTTGGGCCCCTCGCTACAAAAAAGATACTGAGGCACTGGAGCATGTCCAGAGAAGGGCAATGAAGCTGGTGAGACTTGTAGAGCACAAGTCTTACGAAGAGTGGCTGAGGGAGGAGGAGTTGTTTAGTTTGGAGAAGAGGAGACTGAGGGGAGACCTTATTGCTCTACAACTACCTGAAAGGAGGGTGTATAGAAGTGGGTGTTGGTCTCTTTTCCTAAGTAACAAGTGATAGGATAAGAGGAAATGGCCTCAAGTTGCACCTGGGGAACATTAGGTTGGATATTAGGAGGAATTTCTTCACTGGAAGGGTTTTCAAGCACTGGAACAGGCTGCCCAAGGAAGTTGTATAGTCGTCGTCCCTGGAGATATTTAAAAGATGGGTAGATGTGGTGCTTAGGGACATGGCAGTGCTAAGTTAACATTTGGATTTTGATGATCTTTTCCAACCCAGACAATTCTATAATTCTATTCTATTATTCTATTTTTATATTTTTTTCAAATTATGTCCTTAATCTGAACTCAATACTTTGTTGTAATATTTGAAAAGTCTTTGGTTCAAGAAATCAGTAGTTGTGCATATGGTAATAAAATTAGTGCCTTAATAGTGTCTAAATTCATTCTTCTATAGTTTAGTGTATTTTGAAAGGCATTCTTATATTAATATGATTAAGTATGTCTAAATTGTTAAGGCAGACAGATCTGTGTAATTCCATTGATATTAATAAGAGTGGGTTATATGGCAATGTACATCCAAGTATTCCCAGAGATTAGCCCTTACTATGAAGACGTATAGTGATATTTACTCCTGGGCTGCAAAATTCAAGTTCTTTCTGAAGATGGAAAAATATTATGGCTTGCATTGCAATCTGCCAATGCCATCCCTTCAAGCAACATCTGACATTTGACCAAAGAGTACTTGTTCTCATTAACCTCTCATTTGTGTATATACATATAAGATAGAAAAAGGTATTTAAGTACATGTTTTGACTTATATCATATGAGATATACATACATACATACACACACACACAAAAAAATGTTTATGTATTTCTATAAAAATCATATAGGGCAGGTGTTACTGTTGGAATAAATCTGAATATTCTATTAATCATATTTAGTTACTGCTAAAAGGCAGGTTTTGTCCTTTTGGTGGTTTTAGAAACAAGCAATTAGGGTGTTTTCTGTTTTGGACTGTGCCAAGTTGAGTATTTTAGTAGCTTTAATATGTATTTTATCAATGCTTTCTCAAATTAAAAAAAAACCCCAAACAATGCTTGCTGACACGTTTTCTTCATATACCTCTTTTACATCAGATAAAAATATACAGAATACTTTTGGTACATTTTCTTTTTAGACTAGAGATGGTAGCAGAGCTTGGAGAATGTAGCTATTGAATAAAATTGTATACACAAAGACACTGGTGTAATTTTTTTAAAGCAGAAAGGATGTTTTCCTTTGCTCAATAGAAATATCTTAGAGGAACAGTGGAGTATTTTCGTGTAATGGAAAAAATATGAAATGACATTTCCATGGAGGATGAACACCCTTAAGGTATAGTTGGTTTGTAGTTATATTTATAACATTTCTTGTAGACCATTCCACTGAACTATTTTTGGCTTTTATAGTATCAGGTTATGTTAGATGTCTGTTTACAGCAGAAATATTGTAGATAGCATTTTACTGCAGAAATAGACTTTGAAACAATTTCAAACACCTACATTTTAGTCGAGTCTTTACCTTTTAGCTCTTTATGATCATCTACCTAGTTCTGTAATAATTTGGGTAACTAAGGATATGCAAATACATGCAAACGCATCTCTCTAATTTGTGAATACATTTTCGTACTGTGAACTGAAACCATTTAGAGTCATATTCAATAAAATAATTTGATTCACTCATTTGCAAGCCCTGGGAAGTCATAAGGGAATTTAATGAAGATCCATTAGTTGCAGACTATGAAAACATTCATGTAGTTTTAACTTTGCTAAATTTGGTATGTGCACTCACAGTATAGTTTTTATAGCAAACCTAGTGATGTTTTTAAACTATATATATATATACTCATTACTTTCAAGATAAATTGCAGTACTTGACAATTTAAATGTATTATATGCCACTTTAAATATAGTTTATGCTTATTTACCATTAAAAGTAAAAAATTTCTATCAGTTTTTCAGTTCTCTTCTTTTTGAAATCCATAGTGTCCTCCTACAAAGACACCATTTCTTTATCTGAGCCAACATTTTAATCTGATGAACAATTTTGAGCTTCAGGTATTTAGGTATGTTTAGGAATCCTTTTTCCCAAGAAAATACATTGCATTTGTTAAAATCCTGTATTAAACCGATTCCTGCTTCCTGCTGCTTTTTATTATTTTCAGCCAGCCCTTGCCCAAAAAGATATTTTTGCAGATGTTTGAGGAGTGCTTTGTTTGTGCTTTTTCTTCATTATCTGATGCTATGCTTCAGTTTTTCTTTTATTATTTTCTTTTACAAACTTCTCAACTGTGGCAGCACCACAGAAGTGTCCTATATGGGTCACAGTCTTGGCTCCTAACTAAGGTTCACTGGGAAGTACGTATCTGCTTTTCTAGTAGTGGCTCTCAAATTATTTCAGTGTTTATTTCTGTAGAATTGTTGAATGGATTCTAAATTCTTACAGCTATTTTAAGAAAGGCTATAGAAAGGATTTCTAATGAGGCTAAACCCAGCCTATAATACAAGGTTTTACTTGCCTTCAGTAGCGGTTTAACCCTCCGTTTCTGCTCTCCTGCCACCCTTACTTTATGCCCTGATGTTAGATATTTAAGTCATCTCCAGGTCACAGGTTTTAAAGTAACATTTCATTCATAAAAATGTGTTCATGGATGGAAACAAATGGATTGCCTCATTTACTGAAACGTATGCTGTAAGATGGATAGGTACAACCTTTGAAAATTGCAAAACAAGACCTAGGCAAAACTGCAAAAAAATATATGTAGCTCAGAATAGCAATACTATAAAAAAACTTGTGGTAAATTGGGCACTGCTGTTCCTTAGACACTTCTTCTCTGTATTTATCTGCTTATACAAAAAATAAGTCTAAGCTGTCAAATCATTGTGTTGAGTCATGGTGCCTTTTGGAGAGAGAGGCCAGGTTTGGCTGTGAAACACCCTAGCAGAGGTATTTCACCCTCTGCTGCTCTGAAGTCACCTTGCTTGACTTTTATCTCCAGGGTATCTTCCAAGCTACCCTCCGCTCCATCCTGTCCATGTACAGGGAATACTTCATTTTCTATGCTATGCTATGTGTCGATAGCAGTGAGTCAGGACACAGGTGCATATTCGAAGGTAACTGAAATTGCATATTTCTGTATTACAAGGTAGTAACTGCAGAAAACCTGTAGTTCTGTCTGTGATTTTCAAACTACAGCATTCTCTCGATCTGGAGACCAGAAGTATTTAATGCAAACATGGATTTAGTGGTTCAAGAGAAACCCTGGAAGGAACATTACAAGGTGAATTTTTAATGGAGTAGGTCAAATTTCTTTACATTTATAGTTTTACAGAAGATAAACTCTTACATTATTATTTTTTTTCTAATGGCCACTTAAATCTGCTTGGAACTTTTACAGGTTTGATATATTTGTGGTTGTTAGCTTGTAACAGTGAAATAACTTCAAATACTAGGAGATCAAAGCATTTGAGATTTGAGATTTGCCTTTAATTTTAGTATTTTAAGCTTCATAGAAGGTTTGTCTGAGCCAGGTTGTATACATATGCTTAACTGACTCAAAAATTAATGTGTTCTGTATACTGTGATGCAAGACATGATTTCAACTTTTGTAACTTCTTTACAGAACATATTTTATATGGAGACCTTGATTCATTTTTATCACAAGTACATTTTCTGATTATTTTTTGTTATGCTAGGGTTCTTCAGAAAACATGTGTATATATATATCTATGTCGCTGATGTATTGGATACTTTATATGTTTAATCTACTGGATTCTGGTTTACTTGGTTTAAAAAAAAATGAAAAGCTGGATTGAATTACAATTAAAAAAATCAGATTAAAATTCCCTCTTTAACAACAAATGCATAACTAAATACAGAAATTAAACAGTTCTTCAAGAGATGTGAATAATTACCTCTTATACTGTTTTGCTAGAGTAATCATCTTGGCATGTGAGATAATAGATGGGAGAAGTTTCAAGAAGGTGCCTTTCTGCTGTTGTAGGAATACAGACATTTCTTTCCCCTGATTGTCTGAGTTGGAGAACCCAGAGCAAATTGGGTAAAAGTTGATTAAAGAGAATTAAACACAAATGTCTTGCTGTGAATTCACAGCAGTGTGGATTCAAACTGTCTGTGGCTGAGGAGGGCCTGTATGCATGGACCCAAATTCTGGATTCCAATCACTGTACAATTTAGGCAAAAAATAGCCACTGTTACTGTTAACTGTAATGAAGCATTTATTTGGATTCCATGTTAGCTGATAATGTCAGCTGATTGATACTCAGCACTGATGTGCTCTGTCTTGCTCTTTTTGCTACTGTTTCTGGAAATTGTAATGCTGGAATTCTGCTCATCTCTCTAGACCTAACATATTTCTCAGTGAGAAATTCTGCTTTAGGAAGTGAGAAATCACCATCTTTCAAAGTGGAGAAGACAGACACTGATGGTCATTAGGTATCTTCAGGAATTGTGTGGTTTATCAAAGCAGGCAATATGAATCACTCCCTTCTAGGTTTCTGTCTATCTAGGGTTGTAACCAAGGTTTTTGACCTAATTATTAATATTTTAGTTAAAGCTTTCAGATAATTTCTGTTTCTCTTCCCCCATTGTCAAATATGAGCATTTTGTAGACAAAGTAGTCAGACCTGTGTTTTAAACTGAAAGAATTAGTCCACTCATGGGATACTCAAAATATAGCTTAAGTTTTGATAAACGCAGTAATACAAATGTCTAGCTGGATCTTATTTTGCATATCAGAAATGAATCACAAACTTTGGAGGAGGGAAACAGAATTTAAGTCTGAAAAATTTTTCTTAACCTTTTTTCCCATTTCATTTTACTGATAATGGAAAATTAAGAACATGTCAGAATGGAAAATAAAGAACATGTCAGAATGCACTCAGCAGATATTTAAATAGTGGTAATTTACTATGTTTTCTGCCACAGAGCTCCTGTTAAGAGGATTCCTATGTCATGTCTTCACAGAATCTCAGAATATTAGGAGTTGG
>NW_010184855.1:1225-1701 GCF_000695765.1 Mesitornis unicolor | reverse complement strand
TTCGATTCCAAGCTGTAATAAGGCTGAGCCGTTGCGAAGGTATCATTGGACAGTTTTACCACAAGGTATGAAAAATTTGCCCACAATGTGTCAAACCTATGTGGCCTGGGCACTATTGCCAATTCGGAAAAAGTGGCCACAGCTAATGATTTACTACTGTATGGATGATATTTTGTGTGCGGGGAAAACGATTGACAAAACAAACTTGTTGAAAGATTTGGAAAAACTCCTAGCGCAGAGAGGCCTTAGAATTGCACCTGAAAAAGTTCAACAAATTGGACCCTGGAAATGCCTGGGCTGGGAGATTACTGAAACGCAAATTAGCCCTCAAAAATTGCAAATTTGAATGGAAATAAAAACACTGAACGATGTCCAAAAGTTGGTGGGGGATCTGAACTGGATTCGTAACATTTGTGGCATTACTAATGATGACATGGCGCCTTTAATAAGGTTGCTACTGGGAGACACCAATCTTA
>NW_010184855.1:0-447 GCF_000695765.1 Mesitornis unicolor | reverse complement strand
GGTATTTAATAGATCAGCGACAGGAGCCTTATTATATTACCCACATCCGAAGCCATACCAACCTCCCAGGTGACATATACCATTGAAACAAAATCGCTGATCAACTTGTAGCTCCAGTTTGGACTGGTCCTGTACCAAACAAATTAAGTCAAGCTGTATTGTCACATCAGTTGCTCCATAAATCTGGCAAGGTTTTAGCCAGACAATTTCAAATTTCTTTAGCTGATGCCAAAAGCGTTGTTCAAAACTGTCCAGATTGTCAACAATTAAGCCCAATACTTATACAAACAGTTAACCCAAGAGGACTCTATGCCTTACAATTGTGGCAAATGGATGTCACTCATATAACTGAATTTGGGAAACTCAAATATGTTCATGTATCCATTGACTGTTACTCTTTAGCGAACTGGACAACAGTTCAAAAACATCTTCGTTCCGCTTTTATGG
>NW_010184854.1:63167-64054 GCF_000695765.1 Mesitornis unicolor | reverse complement strand
TCCAGCCAGTTTTTAACCCAGCAAAGTTTTTAACCCATCTGTTAATACAGATTTGAACTTTTTGTGTGTTTCCTAGTGACGGACTTGTTAACTCATATATATGACAGTCGCTATAGCTTTGCCAGCTTTAATATTCTCTCATATTTGTTTTGCATGGAAGACAATAATATTTTATCACGAGCTGTCAGTGGATTCACATCTCCCCAATTACGATGATAACTGCGCTGCCTGGGAGAGCTGTGGGAAATATTTCCTGCTGTGGGACAGAAGGAATTTGATTATACTTTATTATCCTGAGCTATCCCTTCTTACAGGCTATTGGTCTGACTCATAGAAATGCCATTTTTTTTCCTGGTGAAACCAGTAGCCAGGTTTCTGGAGGAAGTCTAGATGAAATGCTAGAGATCCTAGAGTTTTAACATCATTTTTAAACTATGTCACTACTCAAAATGGTTTTAAATGTAGTATTGTGTTAGGAAGTCTAGGTGAAATGATAGAGGTCCTAGAGTTTTATCATCATTTTTAATCTCATTACCCAAAATGTTTTTAAATTCATTAAATAATGTTGTGTTAGAGCACGGTTTAAATCAACGATTCAAGTGTATCATGTCCATACCCTTTCCATCAGCTTTCCATCATCATCCAGTGCTCCGAGGCTTGTTAATATTCATTTATGCATAGCCAAACAATTAATATGGTTCGTTATCCTTCTTTGCTAGCCAAGAACAGCATTGTCCAGGGCTTGGAGAATGTGGAAGCTGTGGAAGGAGGGGAAGCCCTGTTTGAATGCTACCTATCCAAACCTGAGTGCTACAATTACAACTGGTTGATTGACGATGAACCTGCCCAAACTACGGAAAACACAGAGATGGTTTATTTTGAGAATG
>NW_010184854.1:34312-63136 GCF_000695765.1 Mesitornis unicolor | reverse complement strand
CCTGCTGAAGAACCTAACGCCACGGGACAGCTGCAGGGTGACGTTTATGTGCAGCGACGCGGTCACCTCAGCCTTCCTGACAGTGAAAGGTAACTGAAGCGCTTGTGTATGGGGAGCTGTACATTTCTGATTGGAAAAGGCAAACAAACCAGGAAAATACAATGAGCAGCAGAGGAAAAGTTGCATTTTGTTCTTAGCTAAATCTTCTACCTACACAATAAACGGACGATGTTTTACATTTTCCATTTTTTCTTGTTCCATATGCCATGACATGGAGAGAAGCAACGTCAGTTGACGATGAGTTAGCAGCAAATGATGGTCTTACATCTGTCATTATTCTGATGAGTTGGGTTGTGTTTATAGGTACTTCAGGGCTCTAAAAATCAGAGTTGTATCAGCAACAATATTACCTCTCTATTGTTGTATTTTTTGCTGTTACCTGAAAACTCCTGTAGGGCTCAGAACCCCTTTCAGCGTACAAGAACAGCAATCTTCGGTCACAGCACGGTATCTCCATTGTGGTTTTCTGCTATCTGGGAAAGGCAGACATTGCTAGGTTGTTTTTTGCACCTGAAAATATTGGAAAGTTTCAGTCCCATTGATACCTTCTGTTCCAATGATATACATAACCTCCTTTTCAATGATCTCCTTGGTCTCTGAGGCCTGACTATCCAAAGCCTCAACAAAAATATTCACAAAATCTCTTGTCTGTATTTATTTTTCTGTAACTTGGGGCTTGAATTATTTTTATCTATTTTTATCTACAGGATGGCGCCTGCAGATCTTGCAGCCTCTCACCGACGTGGAAGTGTCTTTGGGGGAGAAAGCCACATTTAGCTGTGTTCTAAGCGAAGCCGTGCCGATGAATGAAGTTGCCTGGTACAGCAATGACATAGAGATCCAGCCGGATGAGGACTGGGAGCTACAGGCAGATGGAAACAAATACAAACTCATTCTGAAAAAAGCCCAGCCGCATCATTCTGGAGAGGTGACCTTTGCTTCCAGGGAAGCAATTGCATCAGCCAAGCTGTCTGTTTTAGGTAAGTGCTTGCCGTTCTGGCCCAGTGGCACTTGAAATCTCAGACTTTGGTATTGAGTTACACCACTGAATTGTCTAATCTTTATGCTGATTCTTTTCTTTTTGCCTTGCATTTCCCAAGCTAATGCTCTTAGTCTGAGAAGATGCTGCTGGGCAATTTGCTCTTTCACCAGAAGCCTCATGAGAAGAAAATTATATCAGGCTAGAGATGGTAGAAATGTCCACCAGCTTTCTTTAGCTGCAGTCTTTTGTAAAATGTAACATAGTAATGGAAATCAATTTAAACAGAGTTCAACATTACCTGCAGCAAACAAGGACATGGGAGGGAGCTGAACCAGAGTGCACATGGAAAAATTATCTGAACCAGCAGAGAATGCTTTTAAACCTGCTAATCTACTTGAGCACAGGGCAATCAGTTTTTCCAGATTAAGGAGTCACACATTAAAATCTTTATGTGTATGAGATGCTTGAGATGCACACCTTGTACCTCAGAGCTACAGGAGTTCATAGCTCTTGGAGTACATTGCAAGTAGAAAAGATGATAGTTGCCCAATTCCCTCATGGGACAGGTTAGATCAATGACCCATTGATGTCTGTCCCAACATTCAAGGTTTTGCTCCATCCCACAATGGGATAGGTGAGTCACCCAGCAATGGTCACACCAGGACAATCCCAGTGATGGTGATGAGATAATAGCAAAGAGTTTTAGCTGTACATTGTGCTTGAGATGTTAGAGAGCCACTGATTGACCATCCCTGCTTTAAATTATTGTAGATAGTCTGTCTGCCTTACTGGCCTTTAATTTGTTGGATGGGTGCATTGTGGCAGGTCATTTACTTGGTAAATATCTTGAAGACTAAAAGAATTGTTTCTGTCTTCTAAGCCAAAGTGTGAATTAGATGAGGGACATCTTCCAGTGCACTGAGTGTGACTGTCTGCTAGGACACTGCTCCATTCCTATTATGTATTTCCCTGTTATTGCCTGATGCCATGACATATGTAGCAATTACACAGAAATCAAGTCACTTGCTATTAATTTACTAGTTTAAAATTAAATTACTAGAATTACTCTGTAGCCCAACAGTAAATTGATTTCCATTAAGTCCAGACTTGAAATAAATATGATCAAAGCCCAAATGTGCTTCAGGTTTTCAGCTAAGTTCCTTGATAATATGGACAGCATAGGATCATCTTCATTTTGAGCTGGGTGAGACAAAGCAGCAGGAAAAAATCAAAACAATATATGATATTAAGTATGTGAGATGACAGTTGGAAAAAGAATGTCTTTCATTAGCAATGTAGACCAGGGCAAAGGATAACCCGGTGGTACCCAGGTATGTCTCATGGACATGGACATGTACCCTCTCAGCTTTACAATAAGGCAAATACTCAACCTGTTGTGCTTCCTTCTCATTGTCTGTAGAAGGCTCTTTATTGTTTTAGTATAAAGCATTACTGCTCATGTCATACATCACGGGACCTCTGTTGTGCCTCCAGCCCACCCGGATCCACCTGAAGAACCAGAAGTTTTAAGTAAGAGCAGTCACTCTGTAACTCTGTCTTGGTACAAGCCGTTGAGCGACGGCGGCTGTGACATCCTAGGCTACAACGTGGAGAGGAAAATTCCAGGTGTTGGCTGGCAGTCATGCAGCAAGGGCATTATCCAAAACATGGAGTTCACGGTGGATGATCTCACCCCGGGTGAGCCCTACAGGTTCCGGGTTTCAGCAGTGAACAAAGTTGGGGCCAGCGAGCCGGTGCACTTCCCTCAGATGGTGCGGCTAGGTGAGAAAGGAGAGATGTCGCCATGGAGGACTGCCAGCTGCTGTAGACTTGTGTTTGGCATGGCATGCCCGCTTCACCCCATCTCCTGGAAGAGTTCACTCCGCAACATCTTTCAGTGCTTTGCTGCCCACGCAATAGAGGAGAAAGAGCTTGGACAAATTGTTCTGGGCTGCCGCAAACAGCGCCTGCTGCGTTGTTGGCACTCAACACTTATTTTCTCCAAACTGCATTGAGCTGTCTTGCAGCCTGCACTGCATCCATGTGTTGCTCAGTCACCATAAGTTTCTTCTCTGGTGAGAAGAATGAGTCAGAAGGGGCATGTTGGAATGCATTTGGGGTAACCAAGACCCTGGTGCCAATGCAGTGGGTGGGCAACGTGGTCTTCTTCACCCATCTTTCTCTTTCGTTATATTATTTGCTTATCTTTTTCAATAACCCCCACAAGGAAATGCTGGAAGATACACTTCCTCTGTGTCTGTTGGTGAAGCTTTGGAAGCTACAGTGGGATGGAGAGCCACTCCACCAATCTTTCTTTTCTTGCAACTCTTTCTGTGATAGCTGAGTGCCCAACAAATTCCTCAAAGTGAGAAGAATAATACAAAAAAAAAAAATCCTCTTTTGCTTAAGGCTCAGGCACACAATGATGTTTTTGCAACATAACAACTGCAGTGCTTGATAAATCTGCATTTTAACAAGCCTAAGGTGTTTCGGGCAGTGGTGCCCTCACCCTGGTGAAATGCGCAGAGGGGCAGATCACACTCAGGAGTGTGCTGACTTCAGGAACTCGGGTGCTTTACAGCCCAGTCAACATCTCTGGGTTTAATGAATTTGTCCTGACTTCATTTTGAGTACCACTGCCATACCAACAGCACATCATTGGCAGGCTTCCTTCCAAAGCAAAGAAGATACAGAGACTTTTGTTTTTAATTCTTTGGTTTTTGAGAATTTTAAAATTCTTCCTAAACCAGTGTAAATACATATATTTTTTTTCCTTTTTTTTTCTTTCAAGACTGGGATGAATGCTACTTTTAATCATCTCTTTTCTTTTCTATTGTTTCTATTGTTTCTTTCTTGTCTTACCTCAGAACTTCTTCACTTCTAAGCATTAAGATCTGCTAGAATCTGTAGCACTGCTTGAATACTGGTGATGGGTAAATGAAGATCAGCAAATAAACACAGGAATGTGAAAAATGCAACCAGTTTTGCATGTATATATTTAAGTGGAGCTAGTTTAACCTCTGGGAGAGCTTGTACAGTTATTTTGGTATTATCTTTTGAAGTACAAACTTCAGATGCCTTCAGTGATTTATTTTATTCCTTTGGTTGTCTACAACAGCCAAAGCATCTATAAATGAAGGATGGGATGCTCGGATACTTTATAGAGTGATCTGGGGTGGTTAAAGCCAGATTACAGTATGTTCTTTATGTTAATTCAGGTTTTTGTCATTACAGAGCCTTCAGTGACAGTCACTCATCCTTTGGTGGGAGGATCAGTCTCAGAAGGGGAGGTGGCTCGCTTGGAGTGCAGATTATCAAGTGAAACCGAAGAGAGAGTGACATGGTTCAAAGGAAAAGAACAAATACAAGCTGGAGGGAGATATGAAATCCTCTCTGATGGAAAAAAGCAGATACTCATCATCCATTCCTTTAAACCTGAAGATCAAGGCACATACACCTGCATGGTTTCTCCAGAAGTCAAATCTGTTGCCAGCTTGTGTCTTGAAGGTACAGAGAGTACATGTTATGTTAAATCACTTCTGTTTATGGACATCCAGGGGCAGCACCACAGCTTGGACTGGAATTAATTTTCCTTTACAAGCTGTGTCTAAAATTCACAAAGAATTGTTATTTTCCTGTTCAGTATTGACCAGTAAGTGGAGATCTATTAATGAAAGTCAGCAAAGCCCTATCTAGCTGTAAAATAGGATGAGCTTGAATGATCTTCCAGGCTCCACTGAAGGTCTTAACTAGATATTCATCAACTGCACATTTAAAAAGGACATAAATTTATTTATTGTGTTTAAATATGTGAGGAATAAGAAAACCAAACTGTTGTTTGTCCATGTTTTAAGTGCATGCATAGAATCACAAGATGGAAAGGACTTCTGAAGTTAGTGTAGTCCAGCCCCCTGCTCAAAGCAGGGTCACCTAGAACAGGTTGCCCAGGACCATTTCTACTTATATTCAACCCACATTTTGTTCTCCACAGAATGCTTGGTTAAATGCCACTGACACTTTTCTGCCCAGGCTTTAGAATAACACTTCCACGTGCTTTCTCAGAGCTTACTCACAGGCTTTGACTTTTAACGACTTACCAATTTAATTCTCCTCAGTTAACACAGCAACAATGCTGAAAGAGATGGCCAGGGAAACACCCCCTGCAAGCCAACCAGAAGAGCTGGTGGATGGCCATGTCCAGCCCAGCTTGCCCCCTGAGGCTGCGCAGGAGGGCGATCTTCACCTCCTATGGGAAGCTCTAGCCAAGAAACGCCGGATGAGCCGAGAGCCCACCCTGGATTCCATCAGCGAGGTGCCTGAAGAGGACGAGAAGCTTCAGAAGTTGAGGAAGGAGGAGGCAGAGATGTCTCACTATTACTCAGAGGAGTACTCCACGTGCGATGAGCTGGCTAGGACAGGGGAAGCAGATTTCTCTTTCACAAGCTCTGATGATGAGTCTAGAGCTGGGACTCCTTCACTGGTGAACTACCTCAAGAAAGCTGGGAAGAAAAGCGTCAGTGTTACTAGCAAGGTTCAGTCCACCTCCACAGGCAAATTATGGAAACAGTGGGAGACATCCAGCGTGGAGACTGTTGTGGCTGCTCCAGGTGCCAAGCCAGATGAACCAGAAATGCCCGATTTAGATGATCCTTCCATGAACAAGGCTGCTGTGAAGATCCAGGCTGCTTTCAAAGGCTACAAAGTCAGGAAAGAGATCAAGCAACAAGAGTGTCCGGTGTTTGCTGAGACCTTCAAAGACTTCTCTGGGGAGCCTGGGAGCACTCTGCATCTGGAGTGCGTGGCCCACAGCAAGACTGACATGAAGGTCCGTTGGTTGAAAGATGGGCAAGAGCTTTCAGATGGTCGCTATTATCACATAGACAACTACAGCGATGGGACCTGCTCTTTGATTATCACTGGTCTGGATAGGAAAGATGCTGGCAAATACACCTGTGAGGCATCCAATAAATTTGGGAAGGTTTCACACAGTGCTAAGGTGGTTATTGGCGCTGAAGAACCTCAAGTCCTTCATAAGGAGAAGCAGGTTAAACCAAGCACTGACAGTGAGACAGAGAGCTCATCTGGCAGTGATCTGGATGACGCTTTCCGTAAAGCAGGAAGGAGACTTCATAGACTCTTCAGGGCCAAGATCTCGACAGAGATATCTGATGTGGAGGAAGAGCTCTTTGTCAGTGCAGATGAAGGGGACGTAGAGGTGGTCGACCATCAGACGTATCGTGAGGATGACCAGTACATCTACATCAAGTTTGAAATCTTGGCCGAGGCAAAAAGTGCCGCCACTCGATTCCGAGAGATGTTTGGTGCTCTGGGAATTCCTGTGGAGATTGACATTTTGGAGCAAGGCCCTAAAAAAATTGAATTGCGTATTGGGAAAGCCACACCACCCACCCTTGGGAAGTTTGCGCCACCAGTGGTGAGACCTCCACCGCCTTTGCTGACTTCTGATACAGGTGGGTGAAACAAACTTATTTATTCCTTGGAAAAGACAGCTGGAGCAGGTCAGAATGTTATCCTTTTACTCATTAGTAACTTATGAAAAACCCTTTGTTTGTCATTTGGTGGAAATATTTTCCTGGAAATTTTGCACTGTTGGAAAACCAGATTAAGTTCTTATTCTTTTTCATTTTGAGAGAGAGGAGGAAGGTTAATGATGAAGGAGGAGGTTGCAAAGTGTTGAGTTATCTACAAAGCTGCTTTTCACAATAGAAATGCCCTCTACTACAATAATATGGCCATAAATGCATGATTATTATACCTAAATCAATGAAACAGTTTTCAGAACAGTCCTGGGGGAGAAAAGACATTTTGTCAAGGAGAGGAGCAAAGGCACTGTATAGTTTGCTCTGTGGTACTGCAGTGATTATGGTTTTAAGGAATATCTTCATACTGTTTGTTAAGGAGTTTCTTCTTGACTGTTGTCATGGAGAAAAGATATCGCTCTGCAATTAAAAACCTATAAGCCAGAAGTTTCCAGGCACTAGGCAGCAGTGCTCTTAAAGTACATCTTTCAACACAACCAAGTTTTTCCTTTCTTCAAACTACCCTGATTTAGCTCCCATGTTTCTGACCGAGCTCCAAAACCAAGAGGTGCAAGATGGGTATCCAGTCAGCTTTGACTGCATGGTCGTTGGCAAACCGCTCCCCACGGTTCGCTGGTTCAAGGATGGGAAAGCTATTGAAGAAAACGATCATTACATGATCAACGAGGACCAGGAAGGGTGCCACCAGCTGATCATCACGGCCGTGGTCCCCACTGACATGGGAGTTTACCGCTGCCTCGCTGAAAACAACATGGGAGTCGCTTCGACCAAGGCTGAGCTTCGCGTGGACTGTAAGTCTCAAAGTCACTGTAGTAAAACCAAAGGGAAGGGGTCCTCCTCAGAGGTGGATGAATATTTTCAAGAAAAACACTGTTTACTTTTAAAAATGCGTACATTGCCCACTGAATGTTTCACTTGCAAACCTCTTGGGTTCGTTTGGATTTTGCCAGCACCAAGGCAAGGCGCAGAGCAAAGCTTGTCAAATCAGCAGAGGTATTTTCCAGAATCCAGGGCCATGTAGGACACTGCTGCAGTATCAGTGTGAAATTGAACTGCCAGTCACTCAGATTAGTAGGAAAACTATAGTAAGAAAAGCAGCTTCAAAGCTCATATCATAGAAAACACTCCCTTTTCCATTTAACAGTGACCAGCACCGACTATGAGACAGCAGCGGATGCCACAGAGACATCCTCTTACTACAGTGCCAAAGGTTATATCTCAAGGTAAAACAGCAAACTCCAGCTCTAACTTCTGACTTGAAAAGATCAATATGTATATTTATTATATCATGTATATTTATTTCTATCAAGCCTGGTTTTGCTATATGTGGCAGGGCCAGTTTAATGTCAGAAAGGAACAGCTGGACATTTATCATGCCCAAATGTTCTCTGACTGCCTTCAGGCTCCCCTGGGTATTTCCTCACAGTATCACTCCCTCACTTTTAATGACATATAATGTTGAATCTGCTGTCATGATGGCAAAACCCACAGACTGAATTAACCTAAAATAGTCAATTCTGATTCCTAACTCTTTTGTGGTTTGTTGACTTTCTTCTTTCTAATCCTGACTGCTTCTTAGCCGAGAACAGGAGGAATCTATGACAGAGGAGGAGCAATTGCCCCAGATCTTCGACGAGCTTCATGATATTCATGTGGCACCTGGAGCATCGCTGGCGAAGTTTCACCTGAAGGTGAAAGGTGAGGAGAGCATTCTCTGAGCATATTTGTTATGGAGAAGCAATAAGGAATAAAAAGAGATAGTTGTAGTGTCCTTTGTTGTCTTTATTAAATGAAGCAGTCCTGGACTTGCCTTACTGTATGAGTGGGTCGCTGCTACACTGCTAAAACCTCCATTCTGGTGTTGTCTGTCTATGGCAAGGAGAGGTAGGGATCCTCTTGGTTTTTTTCTGATTGCTGCCCGTAAAAACAATGAGAACTATTTTAGCTTCAGTGGTTTTGGAGCTGGTATTGAAACTGTGGTATAAGCTGGGCTGACTTTGGCCCACATTTTTCTTCACTAATAATTTGAGCTTTTGTTTTTGTGTATGTTGAAAATCCGACCCAAACCTCACCTTCCCAACCTGGAAGGTATTTGGGTATGCAGCCAATATGGGCAGTGCCAGAAACTGAAGAGACGGGACAGAATTTCAGCAATTAAATAGAATTTCATGAATTTGCAGCCACAACTCCTTGAAACAGCAGCCCTGGGCAGAGCTGAGGATTCCTTGACTGCTCAGAAGGCTCTGCTTCATTGGAGAGGGTCCCAAATCGATGTCGCTAATGCATTTTGTTCTCCATGTCTGTAACTGCTCCTCTCAGGGTACCCGCAGCCTCGCCTTTACTGGTTCAAAGATGGGCAGCCGTTAAAGCCCTCGGATCGCATCCTGAAGACCGATAAACGGGAATTCCACTCGCTGGAGATTCGTGATGTCACCAAGGCAGATGCTGGCCAGTACTCAATATTTGTCATCAACTCTGCTGGCTCTGCGTATTCATCGGCCAGGCTGGTAGTCAAAGGTAAGTATTGCACTATTTCTGGCACCTGATTTACTCTGTTCCAGTGACTCTGCATTTTATAGATTTATTTTCCTTGAGAAAGCCTACCAAGGTAAGTCAAGGGAGGTGGGGAAGTCTGTAGATAAAAATTACTTGCTTTAATCTTGATTCACATATAAATTTACTGTGTCCTAAAGATGAGATATGTCACTTCTCTGGGATTTGACTGTTGTCTCACAAACATACATTTTATTTACATTTTATTCCTGCCCAACCTCACTTTAATGATTCATTTTATTAGAACTGAGGGCCTCTTATAAATCATACTCATATTTCTGTGCAATATCTCCTGCAAGAGGGTAATCTCCTGGGATAATTTTTATTTTTCTTCAACTCATGGACAGAAAGGTATTCGTATTTGCCATTGTGTTTGTTCTCCTTGTGTTACAGATCCTGATGAGAAAGAAGAGCCATCAGAAAGAGGTGAGGGAAGCCATAGCAGGTGATAACAGAACCCCTAGGAATTTTTCGGTTGTCTGAACTCACACAGAAGGTGTCACCATGTTTCATCAATTATGTCCTTTTCAGATTCTCAGGAGCAGCTGATACCACCAAGGTTCCTAGAAAGATTTACTAATAAAAAGGTGAAGAAAGGCGCAAGCATCACATTATCTGTAAAAGTTGAAGGTGAGTGGATAGACACCTTGCTTCTCTGCATAAGTCTTGGATTGCACAATTTTGTGATACATGCTGAGCTCTCTCTGGCCCAAGCCTTTGTAACCTCATCTCCTGCACTTGATGTCTGGGACTCTACTCCCAGCTTTGTAAAAGACTCTGTGTGCTTTACAGCGGAGCATCTGCCCCATCTTCACCTCCATTTGCCTGTATGCTAAAAAGGAGTTAATAACACTTGTTAGTCTTATGAAGATGTGTTGAACAACAGAATAGGTTTTACAAAAGGATTTAATATCCTTATATCTGCACCATAATAATGCTTATGTTCCTTTATTATCTATTATGCCGGTTATTGTTGGAAAAGTATCAGGAAACAAATCGAAACAGCATTAATTCACAGCGTGGCTCATAATTATAAGGAAGGAACACCATTAGGAAAACTAATGCTCATTGCTTTGTTTATCCTTTAGGACATCCACCACCAGCGATTACTTGGCTGAAAGAAGAGTCTCGGGAAGATATCCTGTGGATCAAACCAGACACTCCTGGCTATAAACTTGCCAGTTCAAATATGCATCACAGTCTAATCCTGCTGGATGTTAAAAAGAAGTACAGCGGAGCTTACACGTGCATTGCTACCAACAAGGCTGGCCAGTCCATCTGCACCGCCACCGTGGAAGTTGCAGATGGTAAATCTTACAATACAAACACGTTCTCTATGTTACCTTTTATGAAGTGCCTAAGAGAAAAGCAAGTGTGACTCATAAGGAAATAAATCATAGCTGGAAAAAAATGCCTTTCCCTAAGATTGACCATGAATTTACTTGCCTTACAAATGTTTACATTCTTTACTTCTATGTTTGATTTCTGACCCTAGGTAGAATTAACAGCAGCATCTTTTCTGTGCAAACAGAAAACAGCTCTAAGAATCAATCAAATTAAGCACAAAGGGAAAAAAGGAAGAAAGGCAATGTAAAGTAACTAGAAAAGGTCACCATTTGAATAATTATTTTGAGTGCTTCATTCTGCTGACGTATTTTGTAGTGTAGAATTGCCTTAAGGCAGCTGGCGTTATTTGATTCCCCTTTTGCAGAGCTTTCCAGGGCCTCTCCTGGAACAATTCCTTCAGCAAGGTGGGGAACAAGCAAATGCAAGCTGGGAGTAGGGGCAGCACTGTGAAGCACTCCATTCTTCTGTTATCCTTCCTTGCATGCACTAAGAGCTACAGGAGCATAGCTTAAGCAGTGCAGAGAAATGGGCAACCATATGTGTACGTGTACTGGGAAAGGAGCAAACTATTTGCATTGTATGAGTGGGAGTGTGCAACCCAGATCAGGAGCTGCTAACCGGGCAGATTCAGTATTCCAATATTCCCAGTAATCCGTGTCTAGAAAATGTGCTTACATTCAACACCTAAAAAGAACATGCTCTGCCTTCTGTCCTCTAATGCTAAACCCTAATCTTGCAGTGAAAGAGGCTGAAGTTCTGACCCAGGAACGAGTGATGGTGTCCGAAGCCATCATGACCACACTGGGGTAAGTGGTTGGCTGAAGTGGAGCAGTGCAGGTACCACCCTGCCGAAGTTCCCATGAGTCACTTTTAGACAGTGTTCCCTTTGAACATCTTATAGTGGGGGTTGGACTCGATGATCTTTAAGGTCCCTTCCAACCCAAACCATTCTGTATTCATGTCTCAGCACCAGATTTAAAATAGGTTGAGGTCCTAGGATGGAAAGTGCTATAAATACTTATATACTTACATTGTATATATAAATACACAGCCATTTATGTTTGATTATCAGGAAGGATAGGAACAAGGACAAAAGAAAAAAAAAGGGTAGGTCATATAAAACTCTTGCTACTTTTTCATCTCCTTGTGAATGCCAAAAAAATTCACAAGTCGAGGCCTGACTGTTACTTGCCAACACTGAAATACACTGATGCTTCACAGAAAAAGTAGTAGGTGAAAAGGCTCTGCTCACAAACTTCTTGTTGATAAATGCATCTCAAGAATGACCTCCTCAATTAGCCTTTCTTGGCTCGGATATTAGACAGATACAGTCTGAGAAGTGGTATCCACCTGAACACGCGTTAGATTCTAAAATATGTCCAGCCTAAAGGGCTTGACTGGTCTTGCTCTGAAGTGTGAAGAAAGTGAAGAAAGCTGCAGTGTGAATTCTGTTGTTCCACTGCAACCTTTCCCAAGGATGTTCCCAGGCTCTTTTAGGCAAAATTAGTGTACAGTTTATATATGTATAATGTATAGTTTATTATATATCAAGTGGAGTAAGCTTCCCTTTTCTTCCTATGTACTAATAGACAATTAGGGCAGATGAACTTACACAGTGAAATTTTATATCCTGCCTCCGAAAAGTGCAGGAATAGCAGAGATGTTGACTCCAGGACATCAGAGCTGTAGTCATGGGAAACACCACAAGCACTTTTCATCTGATGCAAGCAAATGCTGGTAGTCCTTCACATCTGTGAAGCCACCTTCTCTCTGTGTTGACAACATAGTCTCCTGCCCCTTTCCTGCTAGCGTGAATGAATTTGGTGCTGCTGATGTAACAAGGATCTCTCTGGACCTCAAAACCACTGCAGTGCAAGTAGTTGGTTTGCTTCCCCAAAACAGGGGCATCCTGATGTGATGGGAGCAGCTCTCTTGGTAGGACCCAACCCACTCCCTGAGCAGCCAGGTCTTCTCAAGCAACACTTTGAAATAAAAAGCAGGAATAAGGAGAATTCTCAGGTGGGATTTGGTTCAAAGACTGACACCCAAGTGCTGCTGTGCCCATATGAGCCAGCTGCCCCAACTCTCATTTCTTATAGTGGCCCTGGTGATTATCAGCTACCAGCTCTTGCGGTCCAAACCAGATCCTAACTTAGATATTCCCAGACTTCACATACATAGGAAGGTTTCTGATTTAGCTCTCTTCACTATACATTTTATTTGAAATTTAAACTCTGCTTTACTCTTTCCTTTTCAGAGCTATTCATCCCTCTGAAACAAGGGAAGGTAAGAGAAGCTACTTTCTCTCTCCTACTCCTGCCCTTCACCTCTACAGCTGAGATTGTCTGTGTATTTCATGATTACCACCTATTTTAGTCCTGTTTTTCTTGAAACTGTCTCAAATATTGGAACTTTTCAAGACTGGTCTCTGTTCAAGGGTGTGAATGTTTTGGATGAAATGTGAGCAAGCAGAGTTTTAAAATCAGAGGAAGTGAAGAAAATGAGACCTTCCTTCCTCAGAACATTTTGTTACTCAGAAAAGATGACTTTCCAGTGACATTGCCTGCTTAACAGAAAATCCTCTGTTTTCCAGGAGACCTTGAAGCTCGTAGAGAAGGTGTACCCAAAAGCCCTATTTCATTAGCTGATGTTGGCTCAGAAGAGTTCTTCCAGAAACTCACTTCCCGTATCTCAGAAATGGTATCTGCAAAAATAAGTCAGGGTAAGGAACCTGGCAAACACAATTTAAATCAAATTAATTTGATTTAAATATGTGATTTATTATTTTTATTTAGGTATAACTTGGACTTTAAATATCAGTGAGATTTATGAAGCAGGGTTTGAGACAGTCATCTTTCATAAGGATATCAACATTTGTAAATGCTGAGGGCTAAGAATATTTAATAAGAGCCCATCCAAGCTTAGTCTACAGTTCTGAACTAGGAAAAAAAGCTGTTACAGTAAACTAAGATCACTAAATGTCCATTTTATGCATACAGTGTTTATTTAAATCAGCAGAAGGAGCTGTAAGCTTCAGAGTGCAGAGCAAGTTGTAAAGCGTATTTTGAACATCTTAACTATTTCAAGTTCCTCAGATATTCATCACTCCTGAGTCCTGTTCTGAAGACTTCCCACATCCTCAAGTTTTAGCTCGCAGTGGGATTTTTAAATTCAAGTTAGGCTGAAAACTGTGTGCGCAGCTGTGTAGTAATCAATGATTTGTTGAAGTAAATGAAAAAATCTGGTGTATGTATCATATACTGATACTTTGAAGCAAAAATAGAGGCATTACCTCTCCTACAAATATCCTTGCAGTGCAGTGGTAGTACATGCAGCAGGCATGCAACCTCATGTACTGAAATGTCCCAACTATTTATTTAATCCTAAATATTATTAGGAGATAATACACTAGCATGAAATACTACAAGAATTCTTCCTAGGGTGTATTTGTTTTTATGAAATTGAAAATTATTATGGATTTGGTGCAGGTGCAGATTGGAGCTCTTTATTTCACACTTTGCTGTTGCTCTGCTTTTTTAGCTACGCTTCGAGTGCCTGGTGCAGAAAGTGATGACGAATCAAAAACTCCCTCTGCATCTCCTCGCCATGGGCGATCCAGACCTTCATCCATTGCTCAGGAGTCCTCCTCTGAATCCGAAGATGGGGATTCCAGAGGAGAGGTATGATATCCTTATGGACAAATTTAACACAAGGAGAAGACTTCGAATAACCAATTTCCTATAGTTTAAGGATCTCCATACCCTTTAGGGATGCACTTTGTTTTAGTGGGTATATTTAGTAGTTAAATACTGGGTCTGAGGTACAGAGCACAGAGAGTCAGATTCAGATGCTCACTGGGTGATCTTGAACGAATTGCTCAAGTCAATGTGGTCAGAATATATCCATTAATTGGCATCTTTCATTTTCATAGCTGAGCTTCAGAAAATCAGAGCTTGATTTTCCATGGCCTTGGATGGAGTTGACCAGAAGAATTTTTTTGAGTTCTTCATGTGAAAAAAAAAGAGAATTTTGTGAAAATTACAAATTGGAAAATGTTGGGTGTCTATTTCAAACACTTCCTTAAGAGATTTAATTAAAACTTTGGAAATGTTAACCTATATTGACATTTTCAGGACCACTGTTTGTTTTGCCTTGGGAGAAAAATCCACTGTTCATGGTGCAAATCAAGAACACCTCAGGTAGTGTTGAAAATATGACCTGAGCCTCCCAGAGACTTAGAGTTCAACTTGTGAAACACAAAGAGCGATTCTCCTTGCTGTACAGGGGCTGGAGAACAACACAGATAAACTCTTATGTTCTGCTGCTGTTACTATATTCTATTTTCAGAGCACAAAATAACTGTATTTTCATGCCTGCAGATCTTTGACGTCTACATGGTCACAGCTGACTACGTGCCCGCCTCACCAGACAGGGAGACCATCACTTTGAAGGAAGGCCAATACGTGGAAGTCCTTGATTCAGCTCATCCTCTGAGATGGTTGGTCAGGACTAAACCCACAAAATCCAGCCCCTCTCGACAGGGTTGGGTATCTCCCGCTTATCTGGACAAGAAATTAAAGGTGACCCATCATGCTGTGTTTATTTTTCATGTAAGATTACTTGGTCCGATGGCAGTTTAGAGCCATCCCTTTTGCAAGGAGTGATGGATGATGCAATTGTTGAAGGGGTCTGTAACAGGATTGGACTTCTTCATGTTTTGATCAGACATTATTTCTGTATGTGTGCAGAGGTACCTGGGTTTGAAAACCTAATCATCCTCTGGCAAATAAAAGAAATTTCACACTGATTTAGGAATTGTTGAAAGGGGCTGTGAACACAGGGGGGAAATTCCTCAGTGTGCACTGGTAACTTAAAAGAATAATTCTTTTTTCTTGTATCTTAGTTGTCACCAGAGTGGGGAACAACAGAAGTTCCTGACTTCCCTGGAGAGTTTGTTTCTGAAGATGAATATAAAAGGAAGCTGAGGTGAGTTTGTACCATTTGGTACTTGTACCTTTGGGTTTTCATGCCTTTTGAGCTAATACGAGTGTTGGCCTCTAGATCCCTCTGGTCAGAGTCACTGGTTTTGTTCTGCTGAGTCCTGCCACCTCCCCTTTCCCAGAATCTAACAGAACTTTGATTCTCTCAGACCTGTAATTTGTGTTCAATTAGTTTTTGCCACTGATTTCAGCCTAGGAAAATTCCAGGCAGTCTAAATCATATCAGATAACTTGAAAGGATGGTCTTACACGTTGTAATTGTGGAGAGTCTCTGATTTCACGAAATCCTAACCTACAGTACCTCTGTGCTTTGGGGTGCCCTATATCTGAGGATGATGCCTAAAGACTGAGTGAGAGCACTCAACCTTGTGTTGCTCCCTTGCAGTACAGCAGACCACTGAGTGTGTGTTTATGGAGATACTTCCTTTCTTGATTGCATAAATGCTATTGAAGTTGCTACTCTCTACTTTACATAGATCCTTTTGTTGCTCACGCTCTGTTTTATCTGCCCTAACAGTAGATGCCTGTAAGGTGGATGTAGGGGTCACTCCATGAGGAGGGTGTCCAAGTTCTGTTTATGGTCAGAGAGGATCAGCACACTCCAGAGAGTCTGTTCCTCAGATCATATCTCTCTACTTTAGAGCCTGAAAATCTCTCAGCATGTCAAGGATAACTGTGATGATTTTTCTGTGATTTCTTTTTGCCTATTCGTCTTCCTTTCAGTGTTCTCATTCAAGAGCTGTTGCTTTCAGAAGAGGATTACATTCAAGATCTTCAGTTCCTCCAGACTCATCACCTTAAGTACACTGAGACCTGTCCCAATGTCCCAGGAGCCATCGCCAGTCAGAAATCCACCATCTTCAGAAATATCGATGACATTGCTCGCTTCCATTCCAGGTGGGCATCCCCACATATCTTCATTCGGGACCAAAGAGTGGCTCACATACCTGGTGTCAAAGCCACAGTAACCATTAATCCTGGGAAGGACGTGGAGCATTGGTTGTGCTAAGGTGCAAGGGAATTGATGGTCCTTTTGGGATGAGAGATGATGGTACAGCCTAAGTCAGAGCATAGGGTTGGGTTTCCCGTAATACACTTCAGAGCTTCAAGGCTTCATAAATCCAGCTTATTTCTTACCCTTTTAAGCAAATTTAATTGAGAAACAGTGAATTATTATAAAAAGGCATAGAGACACACAATTATCTAAAACTGATGCCTGCATCCATGTATTCATTTAAAATGCACCCAGCTGCTCAGGTACAACACCATGGCACAAACCCTCTGTCTACTCCAAGCAAGGACTTACTGCAGATCTGCTGTTCACAGAGCTGAATTACTTTTGCTTTCCAAGGAGAGGAAGTGTTGTACAACGTCTTGTGAGCCTTGGGCTTTCCATTACTAAGGGGCTTCCTTTTGCACCTTGATAGCCTTGCTCTCATAGGAAAGGATCATTCTCATGGGAAGTACCTGCCAACAGAATGAGAATCACCCTTTCTTCCCCATTTTTCTACCCTGTGGTCCTAAATTTTGGGTTGCCCTAGGTAGGGGTCAATGATACGCACACACAAAGCTCAGCAGCCAGTGAGCATGCAGTGTCTTCCCTGATCAACACGTTCTTTCATCAGAACTAGCAGCATTGTAAGCAGAAGCAATGAATAAAGAGTTCGAGCAAGTTGCAATGAGAAGTATATGGTTACTCTGGGAAAAGCACTGTGGGTGGCACTGCTTCTGCAATGAAGAAGACACTTACATGGGACATCTTGCAATTTTCCTGGCTGGGCCACATGAATGGATTTCCCTTCTCTTTCCTTCTTCTCTTTCTTCTCCTTCCTTCTTCTTTTATTTTCCCCTAAGTAACTTCAGCTTTGAGAAGTGATGCATATTTCAACATCCTCTGTGAAACAGAGTGGGGATCTCTGTCTTCGTTCATGTTGATGGCTCATTGATGCTTAAACTGAGGCATAAGGGTCTGGGGTGGGGTTAACTTCCCAACTGGAGCTAAGCCCTTGAAGGTTATCCCTACATTCAGGCTGAGGGACAGCATCATAGTGGATGAAGAGGCATTGAGAAGTTTAATGCTAAAGTGTTCCTTATTTCCCCCAGACATTTCCTTTAATCTGTATTCAACTGAAATTGCCTGGTTTAAAAGTCTGGGGCTGTGTTCTGGCCTCATTCCATCACCTTCTCCTCAGATGTCCTTTTTTCTTTGTCTCCACAGCATCTTCCTGCGAGGCTTGCAGAAATGTGACACTGATGATGACGTGGCCATGTGCTTTATCAAGCATGAAGCAGAATTTAATAAGTACATCCAGTACCTGGTGGGGAGGGTACAGGCTGAGTCAATTGTTGTCAGTAAAGCTGTCCAGGACTTCTACAAGGTAAAACAGTAGTCAAATTACTGCTGAAAGTGTATCCTACAACCCACTGCATCAAGAAATGTAGTTATTAATCACAAATGTGAAATCCTAAAAAGGATTATTAAATATTTCTGTGGGAAATATTTTCTTTGCTAAATATAATAATTTTATATTTATTGTTTAGCTCTTCTTGTTTGGTATAATCAATATGGGAACATATTTACATAAACTTACGCACTTATGAATATTATAAACAGAAAGAGGGTAGATTTGGATTGGATATAAGGAAGAAAATCTTCACTATGAGGGTGGTGAGACACTGGCCCAGGTTGCCCAGGAAAGCTGTGGATGCCCCCTCCCTGGCAGTGTCCAAGGCCAGGTTGGACGGGGCTTTGAGCAGCCTGGGCCGGTGGAGGTGTCCCTGCCCATGGTAGGGGTTGAACTGAGGAGGCTTTAAGGTCCCTTCCAACACATACCGTTCTGTAATTCTATAGTTATAAAGATTATACAGATTTGAATGTGGCTGCGATTATGTAAATGTAATTGTGGGATATTTTAAGGGCCACCACATTAAAAGACCAAGTAAAATCCCGTAAAATCCCATAAAATCTCAGTAGAGATACGGAAATCCTGTTTCTCTTCTTCAGCTGCTCAGGGTTGAAGTTCATTAGGGAAAACACACAAACAACACTCCAGATCCACGAGCACATGTATGGTCGTGGATCCCTTGAGTAGCAGCACAGCTTCTCTGTTCATCCTATAGCCCTGCACAGATCCTGAGCACTTCGACTCTCTCCACGAGCCTCCTCCTCACTAGCGAGCCTGGTTTGATGATCACTAGAAAACAAACACACATGTTCACACTCACCCCACATTCACAGATCCCTCAGATTGTCAGCACAAGCTCTCAGCCTCCCTCATATCCATGTGTGGACCCTGCATCTCCTACTTGTAGCTAGTCCAGTGTGAAGTTTCCTGGTGAATTGCACAGTTGGACCCATGTGCACTTGGTTCTGCAAGCTCTGGATCACTTTTCCCCAGCGTCAGTCCTGCAATGAAAAGCAGACAAATTCAGTATTTCAGACATCTTGCAGCCTAAAATGAAAAACAGCTGATATAGCATGGAGCAGGGTTACAGGTGCCCAAAATATGGGGTAGTAAGGTCCAGTAGAGCTATCCAGTTTTGAGTGAATTATGTCTATGAACCAGCATCATATGAACCTTTTTGAGGGAGTAATGTTTTCTGTTGTTCTTTATAATAACCTTTCCTCATTCTTCTGTGTATTTTTTCAGAGATACACAGATGAAATTTTAACTCCTGAAGATCCTTCGCGGCCACTTATCCCACCACTGCAGCACTACCTGGAAAAACCCATAAACAGGATCCAGCAGTACCAGACAATAATCAAGGTGAAGAGCTTGTATACACTTGTGTCTGATATGTTTATGTTCTGCTTTGTGCAGCTTGTGTAGGAAAAGAATTTAATTTTATTTCGTATTTCTTGGCTTCCTTCTGATGCAACTACAATCAAAAGCTGCTTGAGTAAGACAGTGCTCATCACCAGTGACAGTGCTCTCTAAATAGTTTTGTAAATGTAAATCCAGACACAGGTTCACAGTCTCCAACCCCATAAAGTTCAGCAAGCTTTATCTGAGTGATCTTTGCATATATGCATCTAGATATTAAAAATATATTAAAATATATGGTTATTTACATATATATACGTGTATATATAGATATATGAATATGTGTATGTGTGTGTGTATATATATATAGATAAATATATATCTGTGTGTGTGTGTGTATATGTATATCCATGACAAGTATGAATTTCATTCACACTCAGCAACAGGTATGTTATAAAAAAAAGAAGTTTCCAATGTGTAAGGTATTGAGTTTCCACTTTATTTCCCTGTGTTTTCTACTGACATTATAGTAAGATGAAATTCCTGTTTTCTGAAAAGCTTTGCCTGATTCTACCCTCCTAAGATGTTTCAACTTTCAAGCTTTCTTCTGTCCTACAGTGTCAGGTTCTAGCCCAGACTACAAACAAACATCTCAAAGTAGCACTTAAATAGTATTTTTCATGGGAAATATCAGTGGGATAAGACAGCCAAAATATTTCTGTATTCTGGTGTTAGATAAATCAGTAGTTCAAATAGTTTGAAGAACATTAACTTTCTAATTTTGAACACGTGCCCGCACACAAACACCATTTTTAAGGGTCTTTTGTAACAGAGAGCAAGCACTTTTCATGCTTTCATTGCTAAAATAAAAAGAAACATAAACAAATGTGAAAAGATAACTGTTATTTTCTATTTTTTCAATCTAATATCAACTCATAGTGCACCATTGCCACATGAATTGCTTGCCTCATGATATCATCAGGGTAAGCACAAGAGAAATGCAAAGGATACATTTAGGATTGCTGTGGGTTTTTTTAAGTTTTCAGTCACTAAAACATATCTGGCATTTGCTTCAACTTTATCTTTGCTTAATATCAACTGATATAAGAAAAGTCAGACTAGTCAGTCATTGAGGCTGCAGAATGGGTGGGAAAGAAGAGACTTTAGTAGCTAAACAGCACATGGTGAAAGAATGAGATAAAAGTTACTTATATGAAAGAGCTGGAATAAATATTGCAAAATTCTTCATCTACCAAGGAAATGTACTTTTTTCTGACTGCCAAGTAAAATGTTCTTCATTCATCTACAGGAATTAATCCGAAACAAAGCAAGAAATAGCCAAAACTGCACTTTGCTGGAGCAGGCTTATGCCATTGTGTCTGCGCTTACCAGAAGAGCAGAAAACGACCTCCATGTCTCACTCATTGAGAATTATCCGGGCACCTTGGAAAGCCTCGGTGAACCCATCCGACAGGTAAGTCCATGGGAGTCAGAGTGCGTTCAGTTGTAAGGCTAAATTATAGTGTTGGGCATTCATCTATCCACATTTAGACATCCAAAAACACCCCAAGAGTGCTTACTTCTCCCTAATGTTGATGCTGTCAGTCTGATGCATCACCTTTAGCATTAGAGACAAGCTGCTGTGCTGTAATAAAACAGAGACACATAAGGTGACGATGTAACAGTGAACATTTCTTATCTGTACACTGAAAAATGAAGGCGAGACATCACTGTGGTAATTATTCCAGATTTATCACTAAGTGCTTTTTTTACTTTGTCCTATCAGGGCCACTTCATTGTGTGGGAAGGAGCCCCAGGAGCTAGAATGGCATGGAAAGGACACAAAAGACACGTTTTCCTCTTCAGAAACTATATTGTGATCTGCAAACCAAAGCGAGACACAAAGACAGACACCTACAGTTACATCTTCAAGAACATCATGAAGGTCTGATCATTATATCCTCACCTAGAGCACTTCTTTCATTGAGAAATGCACATTTTTATCCAGCTTCTGGTTGTCTAAATGGGACATTTCACTAATCCTTTTGAGCTATTCTGCTTCTGAAAGTTTTTGAAGCACAAGTAGAATCTACTTCTATCCCAAAATCTCTCTGTTAAACCATCAGAAGCATGGGTGGGTTTTTGCCATGCAGCAGTGAGATTACACTTAAAAGTGTCTATTCATCTCTGTTATCTCATTCAGTTAACTGGGTAAGTATGTAATATTGTTGTGAATTTGGCTGTCTGTAGTTTTTGCCAGCATTTGTAGATGTTGGGTGTTGGTAGTCTGTAGTGTTGGTATTAAATTGGAGGAAATGCTGTTTTAGTTGTGTGCTGCAGTCCCAGTGATTGTCTTTGTTGGTTATGTCCTTTCCTGACACCAATTCCTGTTTAGAAAAGAAAAATTCAGAGGATTTGACCAATTGATCTTCAGACAATTCAGGGCTTGGGTTAAAACTGCAAGAAATTGCAGAAAGAGCTTTTCCAAGGCAGTAGTTGTTCAACTGGTTGGCAAAAACCAACCAACCAACCAAATAACCCATGAAGTCCTTGAGCAAGCCCAGTCAGGGCCTTCTGAAAGTCCTTCTCTCTGTCCTCATTGATATTCATAGGCAGATTTTATTTTCCAAGAAGAAAAAGGGATTCTTTGTCTAGAGAGCGCCTGCTCTGTAATTTCTTTCTGTGTTGTCCCTAATTGTGCTGTTCCTGAGCCCAAAAGCACTGCACTATGGGGGCAGTGTGTCCCACCCTTGGGATGCCCTTTAACGCTGGACATTATTTTCCTGAAATGTAATAATTACTCACAGGAAAATGACAGTTTGATAACCAGAAAGTCAGGTACACCTGGGAAAGGATTGCAAAGTGACCCTGATTGTTCAGCCTAAGCCAAGTTGCATTGCTCATGCAGTGTGAAAAATCTTTAGAAGTGGTGTAAATTATCCGCTTTGCTGTTGGAGCATCTGATACAGCTTTAATGGGAATAGCAGAACTCGTGCCCACTGAAAAGGGTATGCATTGGCAGCAGGAGGCTTGCTGGTGTTGAATAATTGTTTCCATTTCAGACCTTGACTGAGGATGGTTCTGGTTCATGAAGGCTAGGTCCAGATCTGAACTGTCCTAAACTGGGATTTTCAGCTGTGGGAGAGGTTCTGGCTAAAATTCAGTCTTAAAAACCAGAGAATTTGTGTTGACTTCCTTGTCCTCCCTCTGTCACGTAGCTGAACAACATAGATGTGAATGACCTTGTGGAAGGGGATGACCGGGCCTTTGAGATCTGGCACGAACGGGAAGATTTGGTCCGCAAGTACCTCCTTCAGGCACGCACAGTGAACATCAAGAACTCCTGGGTGAAGGAGATCTGTGGCATACAGCAGCGGATCAGTGAGCCCATCTGGAGTGAGTATGGCCCAAGATGCCCCAAACCTAGTTTTTTTTCTTGGGTTGCCTCCCTGATTCAGTAAGAAGATTAGCAAAAGGAGAATATCCATCTAGGGTCATCTACCACCTCTTAAACTCAACTAGGGTTGGACATTTTCCTTTAATCACATCACGGACTGCTGTAAATAACAACTCACGTCACTTAACAGCATCCAGTAAGCTTTAGCTGGAATGACCATAGCATTAAGTCCTCCACTTAGGCTGGGGAAGGCATCTTTATCAGGGTGGGACAGTGGTGGTTGACTCTCTCCATTTACCATCAAGGTAGCCAAGACTGAATATCACTGAAGTGATTAAGTTACATGACAGATGTCCCACAGGACCTGTCTTGGGGTTTAGACAATAGCAGAGCAGATAAGTAACTTTTTAATTACTATTCCAAGTCTATAACCCAAGTGTGGAAAACACAGGCTGACGAGCTGAGAAGAGCTGGCTCTCCCTGGCTGTTTCAAGCGATGTGGACTGCTGCTTTTGATGGAGAATCAGAGGATGAAGTGGTTGCTCAGCTCCCTGTCTTCATATGTCTTGGTTGATAAGCAGAATATGTTGCTTTTCAACAAAATAGCCCAGAAAAAGTGTGTCACTGCAGAAGAATCACATTCTTGAAGCTTCTACAATACAAATTCCAGAGCTGGCACTAGAGATGCATTTGATTTGGTAGAGTTAGGTTATGGTTGGACTTGATGATCTTAAAGGTCTTTTCCAACCAAACGATGCTATGATTTGATCTGGCAGGGATGGCAGAAGGGTAGATGACCACAGAATTTGGTGATAAAGGTGCTTGCCCATGGCATGAGAAACACAAGTATAAAGACCCTCTGTGACTTTGTTGGGTACCAAATTCTCCACTCCAGACTCCTGGCTTACATTGCTGTATCTGGGCACATGGGTTTGCTTTGGGTTTTTGTCTTGTCATTCAAGTTGGTTCATCCTCATTGTCATTTGAGATTCCACCAGTTTTCTATCCACAGAATTTATCAGCAGGGATATTGGATCTTTATTGCCCAGGTATAAGCTATAAATGATGTCTTTTACAGCATAAGCAAGTTTAGCATCATAAAATGCCAGAACAGAATTTGTTTTAGTGTACATACACTGAAAAGAAGAAGAAAAGAAGTCTGGGCAGTTTATTTATGTGCTTTTAGTCAGGTGTTCTAATAAGAAAGACAATCAGAATAACTTTGCATAGTTTCATATGCGAGTAATAAGTTAAAATAAAAGTCCCTTAACGAATCCTATGTTTTACTGTATGGAGACCAACAGAAGACTAGTTTGGATATCAAGAGTGCATTCTATTTGGGAAATTAACTGGGACAGCTGTGTGTGTCTGAATAATGGATGCACATATTAAAATCATGGCCTAAAATACTTCCAGATCAGCAGCAAATCCCACTTTTTTATGGCTCATCTTTATAGCCAACAACAGACATTTGACAGACTGAATTTAGTCTTAGATAAGCAAAAACAGCGCATCACTTGGAAAGCCAATAGCTGCTAAAATGTCCTCTTCAGCTTTTCATTCTGAACTTCACAGATTTGCAAAAAATACATTACTTATCCTGCCTTGCCACGTCCATCCCATGGACAGAGCCCACCCCTCTCATAACTAACACATTGATTATTTGTTATATTTATTATTTATTATACTGTTGTTTCAGTACCTCCAGACTTCGAGGAAGAACTGGCGGACTGCACAGCTGAGCTGGGAGAGACGGTCAAGCTGGCTTGCAAGGTTACAGGAGCTCCCAGGCCATCTATCAGCTGGTACAAAGGTATGAGCAGCGAGTCATGAAATGCATCCTCCAAACTTGGTCTCCATCTACATTGCTTTGTGCTGATCGGTTAGTAGGTAATCTGAAAGCTGACAACTTGGAGATAACCAAGTCTAGTCTTAAAGTTAACTGCTAAACAACCCAAAATCTTCCTGTGAGTCAATACCCTGCTTTTTCAGATTTACCTATCAGCCAAGATGAATCCACACCTTGCAGCACTTTGACAGCTTCCAGGAGATGAAAAACTTGTTGGAACTAGCTCAGATGTTTCCATGTCATTGCACAGACAGCCATATGAGCAAATTCTTTTCCCCAGCATTACTGAATCGCGGAAGAAACAGCTTTGCTATAAATTCATGTCTTGTAAAGACCTGCTCTGCATCTTTAGAGTTCCTTGGGCTAGCAAATCAGAGCTATGACTGCACATCACATACGCTGGGAGAATTTCACTTTTAAATGAGGATTCATGATGTATGATGTCCCTCAACAGTGCTTTGCCCACAGGATGTTGTGCAGAGAGCTGGAGGAAGGTGAAAAGCTCATCCCTCAACCAGCAGCATCAGCTGCTAAAAAGCAAATACAGCTCTCAATCCTCTCAAGTGGAAGAGCTGGATGAAGTTCCCAAGGAGAAAACATAATTGACACTAAGCTATTTTAAAAAGACTTTTTCTCCCTTTATCTTTAAGATGGAAAGCCTGTGGAGGTGGATCCCCATCACATTATAATAGAAGATCCCGATGGTTCCTGCACATTGATCTTGGACAACTTAACAGGTGTTGACTCAGGACAGTACATGTGCTTTGCTTCCAGTCCTGCTGGAAATGCCAGTACCTTAGGAAAGATCCTCGTTCAAGGTAAAGTCACAGAATTACAGAAACATAGAATGGTTTGGGTTGGAAGAGACCTTAGGGATAATCTAGTCCTGCCCAGATGCATTTCAAAGGGTTCTGCTATGTAGTGCTTTAAACATGAATATTAAATTATTCTAGAAGTTCTGTATAACATCTATTGGATAATACTTGAAAAAAAAATTGCTATACGGGTGTAGTCAATTGTTCCTAGGTCAAATAAAATGGTCTTTAGTGTCTTGTGTGCAGATATGATGAGAATTATCTGGCCAGGGGCACAGATCTGGTTGTATTTCCAGCTACTAGTTATGTTCATCTTTGCTTTGCAGTGCCCCCGCGGTTTGTGAACAAGGTTAGAAATGCTTATTTTGTGGAGGGCGAAGATGCTCAGTTTACCTGCACTATCGAAGGAGCACCTAGGCCTCAAATCAGGTCAGTTCTTCACACTGGAACAAATCCTATTTTCCCGTTTTGCATGGTTAGAAGAGTCTCCTGCCCTTTTTTTCAAGGTTATGACCCTTTCTTCTTTGTGTCTCCCACCTTAACCCCATCCCAATGCCATCTTTCCCTGATCTCAGCATTCCTGAGATTCTCAGCAATTTATTCTAGCTGGCATCTTAAAAGAAATACATACAGGCAGTCCCTGACATAAGACTATCAGATCTAATGGCCTGGCAACAATACATCAATCCTTTACCTTCCCTGCCCTGCACATAAATTGATTTTATCAGCAAAAACTCC
This sequence comes from Mesitornis unicolor, assembly GCF_000695765.1. Taxonomy (NCBI): domain Eukaryota; kingdom Metazoa; phylum Chordata; class Aves; order Mesitornithiformes; family Mesitornithidae; genus Mesitornis; species Mesitornis unicolor. The sequence continues at coordinate 37,070 of NW_010184854.1, read as the reverse complement.
GGGGTATTCAGACAAAAAGCTCAACATTGCTTATCATGATTGGAAGCACTTTTTCCTGCATTGGCAGATGAGATTTTTTGAGAAGAATCTCATAAACCTGTGCAGTTCAGTATCCACGTGTGATCTACCTGTAGACCTATCCTCCTGGTTCCAAACCTTCATCTGATGATTTACTCTTGACTTGTTTGTCCACTGGTCTGACAGATGGATCAGCAAGCTGGGGACTTCTTGACAATGCATAATTTTCCCTGACTTATATTCAGTGTTTCCCACATGCAGATGGTACAAAGACGGTGTACTGCTGAAGGACACAAGTAAATACCAGACGTTCAGTGAACCACGGAGTGGTATAATAGTCCTGGTGGTCAAGAACCCTTCCAATGAAGATATGGGACACTATGAATGTGAGGTAAGTTTGGGAAGGTTTAAAGATCTGTCTGAGATTATACAGGCAGGGTTTTACTTCATTTTACTGGAAGAGATCCATTGCATGAGAACAGTGGCCGAATAATTGCTGCCATATCAAAAAAGTTTCTACAAGTCAAGTTCTCCTGAATTAGATTTGGATTGTGAGCATCCAAAAGCTTCAGAGCATTCTGATCTGAGAGTTTGATGGTTCAAATAATAATTGAATTAACTTATTCTGTAGCTTAAATTCACATCCAGGTCACTAGAGGTACCTCTTACAAAGTTTAGGATCGTTCTGACATGGCATTTAGTTTGTGAACCATCTTTAAATTAGAACAGATTCCTACCACTACAAAGAAACCATCCAAAGCCAAGAGAAAGAAATTAAATCTAAATGGAAGTGTAACTCACTGAAATTCCTGTTTATTTAGCAAGCATATGGGGAAGTATCTAATAAATTAAAATAAATGTGCTGTAAAATATTTTCTAAAAATTAGTCTTAGTCTATGCATTCATTGCAATAAAATAATAACAAGCTCTCAGGGGTCAGCAATAACAATAGACATTTTTAGGAAGTTTGATGTAATTTAAAGACTTTTACACTAGAATTCTAGCAAAATCACACTACTTTGCATTTGCCATTAGCTAAGATCCCAAGGTCTAGAACTCCCTTGGCTGAGTCAGACTCAGTTGATTAACAGATGGTAAACAAAAAAGACCTGTTTAATTACCACTTAAATGTCATACAGCAGGAATCTGTGCCTGTTGGTAGAGACGGAGCTACCCCAGGACCAAGTCACAGGCTGCAGAGCAAAGGACAAGTAACTAAGTTAGCTGCTGTGCTAAGTTAACTAAGTTAACTTGTCTGTGTGAGTCATTTGTGGTAAAGCCATGAACTTGAAATTTGCCATGAACTCCACTGAGCAGCAATGCATTCGTTTAAACTCTAGCTTTGGTTTGTGGTCACATCTTCATCCATTTCTCTTGTCGTGCCATTGCAATGAATTTGTAATGTAGTATAGGGTGGTTTTATTATACAAAAGCATCCCACATTTCATTCGGTACTGCATGATTCTCTTTAGCTGGTGAACAGATTAGGGTCTGCAAAAAGTGGAGCAGAACTTTACCACCATAGTGCTGCAGCCCTGACCCAGGAGAGGAGAGGAGACCAAGCCATTACCATAGAAGGTACGATCCTTGACCAGCTCTGTAAGTATGGCAGTGAATTACTCTAAAACCATCTCGTTGAGGCTCGGATATATTTGCCATCTTATCCATGTTGATTGTTGGTGTACACGTATCTGTATGTCTATGGAGATGTGCATGGGTGTACTGCGGCTCAGCTCTATACCCATCACCATCTGTTGATTTCCAAACCTGGCAAATCAACTTCATCATATAATGTTCCTAAATGCATTATATGAAAAAGGAGGAGCAAATGAAGGGTATGTCACACCACCACTAGTGCAATAAAAAGGTTTCTGTTCCTACTGGAATATTTGAAAATGTGTCAGCCTGGCAGATCATGAGTTACTTACTGCTGAGAAAAAACAGGGGCCAGTAAGCAAAGCCACAGGCATATTGAGATAGTTTCTGAAATACCACTGAAGACCATCTGGAATGACTGAGAAAGAGAACTGACAGCAGTATGTCCTCAGCAATAGCAGTTCATCCAGTATCTAGGACTGTTCAGGCGTTACACACCACATAGACTCTATTCCTTCTCTTCCTGTGTGTTTCACCTGATTTGGTAGGGTGACATGGGCTGGTTTTTACCCACATCTCTTTCTTAACACAGTTAGGATGTGACTGTGAATAGTTACCTTCTTACCAAAGGGATTTCCACAAGCAGTGTGTTAGAGATGTTTGCTATAGACCCACCACAACTGAATTTAGATTAGTGGTGACATCTGCGTGAGGAACATTTCCTGGCATAGAAAATTGGTTCTTCGTGTGTCTTGGAAGTAACCTTGGGTAGCTGAGCATGTTCAGGAGACAAAGCAGCCAAAGGACGATCTATAATAGATAGGTGACTGTTTTGGAGGTGAGAGAGACGACTATGATAGCTGTAGGCTATTCCATGACAGTGGACCTTGGTGTCCCAGGTGTGCTTAGTGGAGACATGGCCAATAAGGCCAGAGGTTTTCCAACAGCTGGAGGACCTCAATGTTCTCACATTATCTTGTGGTAATAACAGCGGTTCAAGTGTGCTTTTGACAATTTAATAACAACATTGACTTAGAGCCATCAGATACAAAGGAATTCTAAGCCAAATTACTGGAGTCTTGAAAAATATTCAGGGAAAATTGTACTCCATTCATTGGATGGTGGTAGTGTAGCAACACATAAT